>NC_042998.1:130955376-130967876 GCF_006345805.1 Octopus sinensis | reverse complement strand
TCAGGGCATATTATTATTATTATTATTATTATTATTATTATTATTATTATTATTATTGAGTGAGAGAGCAGTTCATGACATCAAAGTGACCCTGGGGTAAAATATACGAAGCCCAATATACCCATCATGACTACCCGTAAGATAAGGGTACACCAGGCACATGCATCACAACCATATGTGCGCGACATGGTGATCTCATATCAAGGTAAACAGCGCATGACCTTGCAGGTGGGGCCCAGTTAGAATTTTCTTCAGGTTGAGTAGCCCATCCCGCTCGAAAGGTCCCTGAATAAGGGTTGTTTAAGGATGTTGAAAAAACCACTCATGTTTCCAGAGGTGAATTATTCAAACCCCAAAGAATCCCTCTCAACACATGGCTATGATGCTCCCCCACTACTTCTGCTCGTGATCAGAGATGCACATATCGTCAGCCACTAAGGGACATGGTCAACTGGTTAAGGTCAAACAACTGACAAGCAAATCTGTGGTATTGAGCAGAATATTTGCTGTAGCCCATCTTTTATACCAAGACAAAACAATGTACATGATAGCACTTCCAATCAGTTAAGATCAGAAGCCATGAGAGCCACTGTCTGGTACTGCATCATCATCATCATCATCATCATCATCGTCATCATCATCATTATTATTATTATTATTATTATTATTATTATTATTGTTATTATTATTGTTATTGTTATTGTTGTTATTGTTGTTGTTGTTGCTGTTGTTGTTGTTTTTGTTGTTATTATTATTGATTGATTGATTAGCGCATGCCATCAAAGTGACACTGGGGGTAAATTATACGAATCCCAATATACCCATATGACTACACGTATGATAAGGGTATTCCAGGCAATGTATCACTAACGCGTGCGTGACAAGGCGATCTTATATCAAGATAAACAGCGCATGAGCTTGCAGGTGGGGCCAAGTTAGAACTTCTTCAGGTCGAATAGCCCACCCCGCTCAAAAGGTCCCTGAATAAACGTTGCTTGATCGCCACTTAATGATAATAATCACCAGGCAGTGGCTCTCATGGCTTCTGATTTTAACTGATTGAAGCTGTGTTCATCTACATAGTTTTGTCTTGGAATAAAAGATGCGCTACAGCATATATATCCTGCTCAGTACCACAAATTTGCTTGTCAGTTGTTTGGCTTTCATCAGTTGAGTATGTCCCTTCGTGGCTAACGATATGTACATCTCTGATCACAAGCAAAAACTAGACTAGAGGTTGACACCTCTCTGTCTCCCTCTCTCTCTCTCTCTCTCTCTCCTCTCTCTCTCTCTCTCTCCCCACATCTTTTTCTTCAGCTAGTGCTAGAGGGGATGAGTACTTGACCAGATAGGAAAATGCCTGTCTTCAAACTTTCCACACACATTAACTCTTTCGCCACAATCAGCAACGAATGAGATTTGCCTCCATTCCCTACCAAAGGAAGGTATTGCCTTGATCTCTGTAGCCTCGGTGGAGAGCGAGATCTTATACGTGATAGATGCTGTTGAACACAAGTCCACAAAACACTAATCCATGAACATCGAAAGAAGACATGCAAGACTGTTCGGCTGTTGACATGCAAAACAAGTTCGGCTGTTGGCACTTCCATGTATGAAGAGATTGTCTTTTACCTTTGCTACGTAATACTGCCATTTTAAGGACTTTTGGCAGCAGTCTACTGTTCCCGACCTGAAAATCCTCTAGAAGAGTCTGGTCAAACTGTTCTTGTCAATGCCCTGTCAATCTCATTCTATTGTTGCTTCAACTATCCTTCTTTAGACATCCAGAGTAGTTTTATCCGCTAATGACTTTGTCCAGTTGTGAGCAAGTGGCAGCATTCTAGAAAACAAATGTCCTTGCTTAGTCTACACTTGACCCATGGCTAAAACTTGGTCAAGTAAACGAGATACAGAAAAATGTGTTGCAAGAAGACGCCTACACAGATTTGTCCCGTTTTCGTCGTCATGGACATCACAGTGATCCAGATATGTTTGCAGGGGTGTCAGCCTTAGTGCGTGTCGGTGCATCCTCAAGGATGGTATCCCAAAACGACAACGGAGTGGGGGTTGACAAAAATTTCTTGAAATTGAACCTGAAGCTTCTATAACAAACGAAAAAGTAAGCACTCCAATTTGATCAGATATTTCTTGAGTCAAGATACGATAATCAGGGAGTGGTACGTCACCGAGGGAATATATGCATTAGGTCGTTCTGCCTGATTTTTCAAAGACAGCTTCTCGGCCCATTTCTGAATGAGATAGGCCACTCTGTTCGTGACGTCTTCCCATTTCCTGCTGAGGCCTGCTCGGAAAAAAGACTTCGGACACTTTCACTAGGCCCTCAATCCAACGCCCAAAATTGCGGCTGGTGAGCGTGGAATTACGTCTTTCAATGCCTAGTCGGAAGACTTTCAACTTTTCTTGAATTACATATCCTGTATATAACTTTACTCTCTCAATACCGTATTGATTGCTTTCTTATCTGATGTATCCGACATGATGGCTGTGACGTTATCCACATAAGCAGACACGACTAATCCTGTCACCTATTTCAATCTTCCAAAATCTCCATCCTCCGGAGAAAAGTTTTCAGAGCAAAATAGTATACAAAAGTGATCCTTGGCGAATCCAGTGTTAGATACTGTGTTTTTCTGAGAAGTGGCTGTTTAATTTGACTTCAAAGAAGACGCTACTGTATATTGAGGTGATCCAGCTTCTGATAACGGGACCGAAATCGACACCTCTTAGACCAGCTGTCATGTAGCGATGACAAACTACATCGATCTTGAATACAAATTTATCAGCTCCCTGCCAAATATGTCTACTCTCCACCCCTGTACGATGTAACGCATGAAGTGGAACTTACTGTAGATAACTTTGCAAAGTTTGGATCTTCAGCATTACTACCGACAGCAACATCTTGGCGAGCATCTCTGCTAAAATCTCTAGCTCTGCGCTTCGAAGACTTATGAATCTGGAGGCTTCCTCAATAGTATAACCAATCTCTGACTCATTCAAATGAGAATGCTCCTAGTTTGTTGCCAACCACAGTTGACCGCTGCCCATATAAGAGTGAACAGGTTTAATTAAGCTTCGCGTTACACTCAGTCTCTCTGTCCAGTAGTCGTAGCAAATCGGCAAGGTGGATCTCAGAGTCCCCTATCTCATAAAAAATGCTCCTCGAAAACAGTTTGGCGAAGTACTGTCGTGCTAACGGCGAGAATGAACTTTCACTATTTCTCCGAAGAGAATCATGTAGGATGCGTTGTTCGTGTCAAGTAGCATGTGCTGAAATATGAAGGCAAAAGCCATCAGTGGACAATGTCTTGAGATAATGTTTTGTCAACGGTATAATATATAGGTTTTCTAGCATCTGCATCTGCTCGCAGCCATCAAAGCGGAATTCTGGAATACCAGGTACGTTTCTGAAGCAACCAAATCTTCGGATACTCTTCTAAGATGACTATTACTCTAGCCTGGTCGTTCTGAGAAGTACACTTGAGATCCTGATTTTGTTAAGACGCCCCATAGATACGAGTATCGTCACAAACTGCTGAAAAGCATAGGTTGATATAGTTATCATACGAGTTCGTTGATGCTGCTGTAAATAGTTGCTTTCCTCGATTTTTCGACGAAAAGGATATTGTGACTTCTTTTCTATGCAGATAATGCACGCGTAAATTATGCTGCAGATTTAAAATCACGTTTCTTAACTTGAGAGAGACATGACTCCAAGGCGAACAATATAATTTTTATACTTTTAAATAGTGTCCGCTTTACTTTCCAGAGAATGCGAAACCCATTGATCAGTGATTTGTTGCCGTTAATGTTGTTTATGCTGTCATTATACAATATATTACAGTAGTTTTCGTTGTTATTGTCTTTTGACAAAGCGAAGATGGTAGTGGCCGCTGCTGCTGTCGATGTTTAGATTGCTGCTGTTATTGTTGCTGCTGTTGCTTCTACTGCTGTTGGTGCCTTTGTTATTATCGTTACCACAACTACTGATTATTTTAATATTGTTGTGATCTTGATAATATGTTTCCTGGAGTTATCGTGGTTCATCCTAATGTTAGTCATCTTGAGGCTGTTATCGCCGTTGTTCTTGTTAGTGTTTAGGTTTTCTTGTTTTTAGATTCTTTTAAAGGGGAGAATTTATCGCCTTACATGAAGACTTGCTGGTGTACTACCATTGCTAAGTTCACATGCGCATAGGGCAGGTGCGTAGTGAATTTTAATGACCCATTTCCTCTTAAAACCACTCCTGCACCTAAACCTGTGAGAAAAAAAGAATTGTTTAGAATATATTTATAAGAAAATTTTACGGAACACCCTTTCCCTGACCAATAAGTTGTGAAACTTTTTCAACGGAAACCCGGATTTATCTGTAAAACAATTAGAATTTCAGAGATTGAAACAGTAAAAGGAAGAAAAATTTAGAAAAAAAATCACCCACGAGGATTCCAGTATGAATTCAAATGTGATTCCCGACAAGGTGTAGACAGTATCTCCTTTTCTGCTGTTCACATCCAGGACCCAAAAAAGTTCTAGGTCCAGGAAGGTTGTCTTTATCCCGAGATCTACATCCTTACAATAGAATACAGCCACTTCGTCTCGCAATCCCGAGTTATTCCGCGTAAGTTCATGTTAGAAAAGAAGCAGAAGATGAAAACAGCCTGCTTATCTAATCCATATGGAGAGATAAATATAAATGTTTTCACATGCACTTTTTTGTACTTTCTATTGGTTTTGTTTCCCCTGAAGTCTCCTACGCCGTTGAAGCATTTACTTTTTATAATCTTACTTGTGATTTGTGCTTTTTGAATGATTTTACTGGTTAGAATGCTAGTAGTTAATGTAATGTTAGTATTGTATATAATGCTTCTTTTGTTGGTGCTTGAGATACATTAGTCCGACCTTGTGCTTCAAAAGATGATACTTGCCATACAGGTAGTTCTGGTTATTTAAATAATTTCCTTGATAATACTGGTGCAACGGTTTTCGGGGGTGCTGCTGGAGCGGTATTGCTCAAGAACATTTCCCCTAGTTATTATTTTGTTTACGTGTTTTGTTTCTTTTCCTCTCCTTTGCTTAGTCACTCTTCATCATTTTAAGTTCCTCGCGTAGTCTTTGCTACAACGCATGTCTGTGTAGAGCGAGTCGGGAAGCAGCTGTAGTTTCTTTCTGCTGTTGATATATTTGTAGCTGTGTTGGTGTTTCTATTTCTTTTGGTGTAGCCTGGTGTGATGGCTCTAGATAGTGGTGTATCTGCCGTTTTTATCGCTGTTATCGTATGTGCTGTTTCCCATCTTTTATCTAGTACTGCATTCAAATATCGCTGTGGTTACATGCTGTTTCTTAAGTTCTTGTAGCTGTTCGTGCTCTGGTTGCTGTTGTTGATGTAGTAGTATTGGCAGTTGTAGAGGCTTTCATTCATTTCTTATTTTCTGATGCTGCTGAGGCAGAAAGCCTTGAAGTAATAATTGTTTTCACAGACGTACCATCGATGCATTTTACCTTCTACCGCCATCTGTAGTTGCTGCCCTCCTGGGATCTCTAATATGCTGGGGCTTTTGTGCAATGTCTCGGGTTTTATTTAAATCAGAGTTCCCATAAGCTTCCCAACTTGATTTTCCCTCCGTAATCTTTATATTTCTAGCAGCGTGAAATCATCTTCCAAATCCACCAATTTCTCTACCCAAGTGTAATTCTGGTTGATTAAGTATAATTCTCAGCTCTTTGTGAGAAGTTGGACTGCTTGTCTGCGAGAGATTCCAAGTAGAAAATAACAGAAATATATCCAAACTTATGGTTATGTCCCATATGATTAATGTCTGGCCAAAGGTTATTTTTAAACAGCTTTTAGCTCCACCCGAAGGTATACGCTCTAATTTACGTTATTTTGTAGACAAGCATCTGTACAGAATTGTTTTCCTTTCTATTTTAGCTAAAATGTATTGCATTACGTTGAGCATAACTTCTGCATATCGTAGTCTGCTGATGACTTTATCTGACTCTCCTAATTATTGATGCTTTTCGTCAAGTCAATCAAATTCTGCCACGCTGTTAATCTTTAGAAAAGAGAAATAATTTAAGATTTACTATTTTCACTGCTACTGCTGTTGTTATTATAGTGGGGTGTTGGTGATGTCGGTCGAGGTAAGGATTTTGGCATGACTCCTGTTGCAAATTCTGAGAGCTTCGTTTCTTGACATGCTATTGTTTCCGCTGCTGCTGTGGTCGTCATTATTGCAGTTGCTACTGCTGTTATTGTTGGTAATGGTGTTGATGTCGCTACTCATTTTGTTGCTAATTATAGCGCCGTTACCATTCTTAAATATTACTACGTCTGAGGCAGTGAGTGGTGGGTGTGACTGGGAAACACAGTATCCTCTTCAAGCCATGTTCCCTTCTTGACTAGTCAACAAAATAAGCATATTCATTTTTTAACACTTCTTAAAATCATTTGCCACTCAGACAAAGCAATATATAGAGAGATGTCCTTCAGTCATGAATGATCGTGGGATTGCACTTAGAAAGTTACCCTCCGAGGCACAAGTCCGGGCAAGATTGTTTGCAGAAGGCTAGCAGTCACCCATGCATACAAGCCTCCCCTCTCCACACCACTGATGCTATCCAAGGGAAAGACAAAGGCCGATACAGCTTGGCACCAGTGATGTCGCAACTCATTTTTACAGCTGAGTTAACTGGAGCAACGTGAAATAAAGTATCTTGTTCAAGAACACAACACGTAGCCCGGTCCGGAAATCGAAACTCACAACCTCACGATCGTAAGCTCTATGCTCTAACGACTGAGCCATGCGCCTTCACAGACATATATATATATATATATATATAACGGGAAGATTTATGAAAATAGACAAAAGACGAAGGCAGGTGGGAAACAAACAAACAATTGTATTAGTATGGCGCTCAGGAAATATAAATAAAACAAGTCTTTAACGTTTCGAGCCTACGCTCTTCAACAGAAAGATACACAGAGAGAAAAAAAAACACAGAAAGAAGGAGAGAAAAAAAATGCGTGCAGTAACTAACGAATCAACATGGTGATCTGATTTCGGCCAGAGGTCAAAGATCAAACATGAGACGCGAGAGCGAAATAAGGGGAGATAATAGGGTTGATAATAGGGTTGAATGACCAGCTCCAACATGAGGGTGTGTGTGTGTGTATGAGAGAGTATTAGTGCGTATGAGAGGTCTGGACGTGTGTATGTATAGGGTTGGTGTATGTATTAGTATGTATTAGTATGTATAAGGGTGTGTGTGTGTGTGTGTGTGTGTGTGTATGAGAGAGTATTAGTGCGTATGAGAGGTCTGGACGTGTGTATGTATAGGGTTGGTGTATGTATTAGTATGTATTAGTATGTATTAGTACGTATTGGTATGTATAAGTGTGTGTGTGTGTGTATGAGAGAGTATAAGTGCGTATGAGAGGTCTGGACGTGTGTATGTATAGGGTTGGTGTATGTATTAGTATGTATTAGTACGTATTAGTATGTATTAGTTGGTGTATGTATTAGTATGGCACATCATATATGATGTGATGTGTAAAGTCGTGTGGTGTAGTGTGAGAGAGAGGAGAAGAGGGGGAGGGGGAAGAGGGGGGAGAGAGGAGGGGGGAGAGAGGGGGAGAGAGGAGGGGGAGGAGAGGGGAGAAGGAAGGGGGGAGGAGGAGGGGAGGAGGAAAGAGGGAGGGGAGGAGGAAAGAGGAGAGGGGGAGAGAGAAGGGGAGTGAGGGAGCAGAGGGAAGGGGAAAAGGGAAAGGGAGGGAGAGAAAAGAGGGAGAAAGGAAGGGGAGTAGGGGTGTGAAAGGATGAAGGACTGAAGAAGTAGGGGTCGGGGGGGAAGGTAGGTGAGGAGGGGGGAGAGGGGGGGTTAGATGAGAGGGGGAGAGTTGAGACCAAATGGCGTATAAGAGCGAAGAAGAGAAGATTAATCCATGTTCACGGCGCAAACGGGAATCCGGATGGCCTCTGTGTAAGGACAAACCGAACACAGATAGGTGTTGCAAGGAGTGACCGGTGGAGCGGAAATGGCGTGAGACCGGTGTGTCGTTCGCAAGGTGGATGTCACGAAGGTGTTCCGCGAACCGGTCAGCCAAGCGGCGTCCCGTTTGTCCGATGTACAAGGAATGGCAGAGGAGGAGAGCAAGAGACGCAATAGATAATATTGCTGGAGGTGCAGGTGAAGGAGTGGATGGATAGGGTTGATGGATAGGGTTGTGATGGGTGCTAGTGAGGAGGGTGGTGTTGGAGAGGTAAGGGCAAGTGCGGCAACGTGGGCGGGAGCAGGGGAACGAGCCGGGTTGGGAGGTAGGGCAGGGAAGGAGCTATGGACCAAAGGTCTCGAAGGTTGTGGGCTCGTTTGAAAGAGGGGAGGGTCGGTTAGGGAAGAGGTGTGAAGTGGACGGGTCCGGACTGGAGATGACGGAAAGCTCGAAGAATGGTGCATTGGAGAGGTAGGGTCGTGGGGTGGTAAGTGAGGGGAAAAGGGAGGCGGGGAGACTACAGGGCGGGTTCGGGGAGAGAGAGCAGATACACGGTCCACGGACCATGCTCTGGCAAGGGCGCGTGTGTGGATAGTGGTGAGGGGGTATCCACGTAGGGTGAAGTGGTGAGCCATACGTTGAGACTGAGTCTCAAAGTCATGGTCGTCACTACAGAGCCTACGTAGACGGAGGAATTGGGAATAGGGGATGGAAAGCTTGGTGTGTTCTGGGTGGGAGGAAGAGAAGTTGAGGTATGAGTGTGAGTCTGTGTGTTTGTAGTGAATGGAGGTGGTAAGAGTGGAGTGAAGAATGCTAACCGAAATGTCGAGGAAGGAGACAGAAGTGTTGGAGATAGTGGAAGTGAAGTGGAGGGCTGGATGGAAAGATTGGACGAAAGAGAGGAAGGAATCTAGATGTTCACGGGAGAGTGAGGTGGCACCGATAATGTCGTCAATGTAACGACCATATAGTTCAGGAGTGGGACCAGTGAAATTAGAGAATATTTGGGAATATATATATATATATATATATATATATATATATATTATATATATATATATTATATATATAAGTCCCTTATGGACAACTAAAAAACACGGTGGAACAAAGTTTTGACAAAAGTAAGACTACGAAAAAAGTACCAGTATAGCACTGACACCATCCCCTTAGATTTCAGGCCTTTTGCCCATAGCAAAAAAGTTTATTGTTACGACAGTTGGCTGGCAGAGTCATTGGTGCATTGGAAATACGCTTAGAGACATTAGGAGTTTAAATACCGTCTAGATGAATTTTGCTTTTCATTTTTTTTCGCTCGTTAAAATAATATACCAATGAAGAATTGGAGTCGAAGTAATCAACTGTTCCTGTCCCTTAAATTGCTGGCTAGAAAGAATAATATTAATCATTATTATTAAATGAATTCCTTAATTTGTGCTTACTTAAAAAAAAACTAGTGAACGCAGTTCTGTGAACTTGAGAATTTCATTTATTTCTATATTATTAGACGTACCCGAAATATGTGTGCATGGCTATTTTCTATTTTGCATATTTTTTATTATTTCGTTCTTATTTCAGTATTTCTTTTAAACCATTCTGAACTCCCTGTCACGATAGTGTATCGGTTAGTCCTAAATTCTGGTTATACATTTTCCTTCATCTTTATATCTGGATTATGTTTTCCACTTTCTTTCTTTTCTTTCTTTCTTTCTTTCTTTCTTTCTTTCTTTCTTTCTTTCTCTCTTTCTTTCTTTCTTTCTTTCTTTCTTTCTTTTTTCCTTCTTTCTTTCTTTTTTTCTTTCTTTCCTTCTTTCTTTATTTCTTTCTTTCTTAGATATACAGCGTTTGTTGAGTCTAATACAACTATTAGACGATAATTCTTTCTGGTTGTTCGATAAAACGCCACGTCTGTAAGAAATTATCACTGGAAGTTCGGTCACTTTCGATCACTCTTAGATTTTTTCTAGGGCATGTTTGTACCATGGAGTTGTCTCCTGCTATATCATTATGCGTGCATTAAGTTCATTTCCAAACTTTTCAAGCCTCTAGCTTCTATTTTCTATAGGCTAAGACTACTATAACCAGATACTGTAGTAAATTGTTCTTTCTGTAGATTTTATATTCTGCAGTTTGATAATGTATTCTGCTTTATTACCATACATCAATTTTTCCCTTTTTCTGTACCTTGGAAGGAGTTTGTCTTTCAATCTCAATTTTTGCCATAGCTACAAGTTTTCTTTGTCTATTTCCACTTTTCATTTTGTTCATACATTGTCCATGTGAAGGATTTTCATGCCATTATTAATAGCACGATATTCTATTGCCTTCAGGGATTTTGTGTGGGAGCCACAGATCATCATAAATGGTTGATTCGTTTTGAACATCATTTCGTACTTTCGGGTAATTTGGTGCCCTTTATTGTTATTGCTATTTATTGCAATCTCTTTAATGTTGTCCGCTATAGCCATTGATTATTTAACTTACCCATTCTGCACGTCCTCCATTGTTTTATGTATTTCATCATTATACTGATCCAAACGTCTTCTATCCTTATGGCCAGATAAATAAAATCACCAGTCTGAACATCTTAAATTATTGTATTATATTACATTATTTTCTGAATCGCTCTTGATTCTAAAGTTGATAAAAGAAGTATCTCCCAGCTATATGGCAAAACTTCGTTCATTCGATCGAACTGCTGACATAAGTTAATGTTCGACTGAATTGCTGACATAAGTTAGATACCGTTATGCAGATGTATGTCTGCCTATCTATCTATCTATCTATCTATCTATCTATCTATCTATCTATCTATCTATCTATCTATCTATCTATCTATCTATCTATCTATCTATCTATCTATCTATCTATCTATCTATCTATCTTTCTATAGATACACAGAAAAACAAACACACGTAAATATCATACATATATATAAACAGTCAGTAGTTCATATATTCGAAAAGAAGCAGAGTCTAAAATATTGGAGCAGTAATTCTTAATAGTTTGTTAAGGCCGGTCAGATATGGCTTCGCACCTATAAAACTTTTAGCTGTATAGGCGACTCGTTCATACGTTGATGAAGGCACATAACCTCTCTACAATTAGCGGAAGGAAGCGGTCACCTAGATTTAATGCCCGTAGAATTTCGTTCCTGGATTTACGTATACAACCTTAATGAATGAAGACGTAGCCCTTCATCAGGTTGCAGAAATATTATATACCTTCGGTTAATGAGTCCGATGAGTAACCTACAGGACTAAGAGTTTTATAGGTGCGAAACCGATGGTCTTCCTGTGATCGGTCATAACAAACAACCCCCTAACTATGTGTGTGTATACATCTATCTATCTATCTAACTATCTATCTATCTATCTATCTATCTATCTATCTATCTATCTATCTATCTATCTATCTATCTATCTATCTATCTATCTATCTATCTATCTATCTATCTATCTAACTATCTATCTATCTATCTATCTATATATATATGCATGGTAAGTAGGTAAGGCTATGTAAGAGCTACGGAAGGACTGCTGTTAAGCTTCCAGTTTAATAATAGCATGAGTAAGGGGTCTAAGGCAGGTCCTGTGTAAGCATGTATATGTTAAATAAAATAAGATAAGAAGGGCAAGGCAATTTGATATTCCTTGGACATCTATAAATAGAAAGGTCCTATGGATATCAAACTGCCTTGGCCTTGTTATCTTATATATATACTTAAGGGATACTATCTACTAAGGGATAATATCTATCGAATATACTGCTGGTAGAATACCCAATTATTAATACACAAATGTTTTTATTGCATTGCAATTACATTTCTAAGTGTACTAAATGGGTGAGGGTAAAGAGTTATTTTACCATTAATTCATATACCCCCCTCCCAAAATAGAGGGAATCAATAGGCGATTCATCAGCTTTTAGACATTATATTATGTCAATTTATTTATTTATAACCACCTATTGATCCCCTCCATTTTCATATTGCTCTCTCTGTCTCTCTGTCTCTCTGTCTGTCTCTCTGTCTCTCTGTCTGTCTGTCTGTCTGTCTCTCTGTCTGTATCTCTCTCTCTCTCTCTCTCTCTCTCTATATATATATATATATATATATATATATATATAAATAAAGGGAAAGTTTACGAAAATAAACAAAAAACGAAGGCAGGTGGAATACAAACAAACAAATGTATTAGTATAGCGCTCAGGAAGAGAAAAAATCTTTTACGTTTCGAGCCTACGCTCTTCGACGGAAAGATACACAGAAAAAACAAGGAGAGAAAAAAAGGAGAGAAAAAAATGCGTGTAGGAGCTAACGATCTATCATGGTGTCCTGACTTCGGACAGTATATATATATAATTAGAAATGTATGGATATATAAATTTGAAAAAAAAAGGGTTAGGAATGGCATTTCTGATTTGTCCACTTTAATCATTACAAATTTATAAGCTCACAAAAGTATCTCTGATAGTTTTTCGCTCAAAAGCAGTT
>NC_042998.1:130937876-130950376 GCF_006345805.1 Octopus sinensis | reverse complement strand
ATAATCAGGCTCAAACTGCGATCACGTGACCACATTGGTACCAACTATAAGCAGGCATGCGCAGAAGGCAATGTGACAATAATAAAGATATATTATGACGACAGTGCGGATAATTTTTGACTTCACCTCATGAATATATATATACTGAATTTTTGTTTGATAAAACAGTTAATGAATGAGCCCTTTAGTATGTGATTCCTCAGTCTGCTGCACATAATAACACTTCTGCACCAAACTACAGGGCGGAGCAGAGAGAATGGACGTTTTTGAAATTACTATTACTCAGCCCCAAGAGGAGGGACATATATTCGACGGGTAGCATTCTGTCTGTGGTGTCTTAACATTTTTTTCTTTTCAGGTGAAGCCATGGCGCTGTGGATGATAGAGCATTGCGTGTTTCCCTACGAAAGTTACGCATCAGACAATCTTTAATAGGGATTTCGAATCGCTCTGCTCCGAAGCACTCCATTGAACTTGGCATCGGTAATCGATCGGAAGTGCGTATTTTGCATGAAAACCTGCATTTCCTCCTGTACAAATTGGTAATTGGGCAACAGTTGAAACCATGAGATTATGCACAGAGCAATGCTGGAGAGGGTAGAGGCCATCTTTCAAGAATGCCTTCAGAAATGCACCAATGGAAAAGGATATCACATGGTGGATGTCGTTCTCCATATTTGATTTTGACACATTGATGTCAATAAAATTGATTTTGCCACATTGATGTCAACAAAATTTGTTTGCATAAAAAATTAATGATTTGGGGAATTTTTCAAAAACGTCCGTCCTCTCTGCTCCAACTTATACTTTCTACAATTAAAATGAAGAACACATTAAATGAATATAACACATCTTGTCTCAAAAATATGAGATGGGCATGACTGCAGCACTTTTGATCAGTGATTTGTTATATCATTGTTTAGTTGGAAATCAAATCAACAATAACACTGACAAAATCAGGCTTGAGTGTGCCAACGAAGGAAATTTTTTGTAGTTACTTGCGAGGTTACTAGATTAATGTTATAAGAGGTTGTACAAAAATCTCAAAATAACGAGCATTATGCGAGAATGTAGTCCAAAATGAAGATTTTGTTAATACAGGTGGCCCTGCATGACCGCAGTCAAATAAGTGAAACAAGTCAAAGATAACAGACAATACGTAGACAAATATCTACACATGAGTGTGCGTGCTTATATATATGTATATATATATATATGCATATACATAAAAGCAGAGAAAACAGGTGAGTTTGTTCATAAGATATTTAGTTACATTAGCTGATGTGCGTTTCATTTACAATGGAAAATAATCAATTATTTAGCAGATTATATTGAAAACTCTTCGGAAAGTAATAAGTATGTATGTATATATGTATTTCATCGTTCAGGTTTATTTCAAAATGTCTTGCCAATGGAGAAAGAGCCGGTTTCTAACCTAGATTCAAAGCTCCTTCACTGAAATTTCAACATCAACAACAGGGAATTTCTTATTTGTTTGTAAGTATGTATGTATATATGCAGATTTGCATGTTTTGTTTTATGAATGTATTATCATGCATATAGTTGCATATCTAGACATGCTTATACATATTTAAATGATAAACTTCTGGTAAGTTTTACAGATTTTTACAGTTCCAGTAATGGGTTGGATCTGTAGTCATCGAATTAGCTTTCTCCTTTCTGGTTTTGAGAAGCCAACTTTCTCGAGATTGGTATTTAGGCAGTGAGCTACATATCCAAGGGCCCCAGTAATTACAGGTATAAACCTGAACTTGTAATCTGGATATCGTAACAGCTGATTTCTCAGTAGTTCAGCGCATGCATGTATGCATGTAAACAGACGCGTACGGACACAAATACACACATACATACAAACATGCACTCACATACACACACATATACACATACAAACATTAGTATAAAAACGTTATCATTGCGCACGCGTTATCGCTTGACAATCGGTGTTGGTGTGTTTGTGTCCCGGTCACTAGCGGTTCAGCAAAAGTAACCGATAGAATATGTACCAGGCATTAAATAAAAAGATTCATTCGACCAAAAATTCACAGCAGAGCCCCAGAATGGCCACAGTCTAATGACTGAAGCAAGTATAAGATGTATGTATGTATGTACGTATGCATGTATACATGTATGTATGTACGTATGTATCACGTGTGTATGTATGTACGTATACTCTTTTACTCTTTTACTTGTCTTGTTTCAGTCATTTGACTGCGGCCATGCTGGAGCACCGCCTTTAGTCGAGCAAATCGACCCTGGGACTTATTCTTTGTAAGCCCAGTACTTATTCTATCGGTCTTTTTGCCGAACGTGTGTATGTATGTATGTATGTTCCGATTTACTTAGGTGATATTTTACTATTTTTCTATTAAAGTTTCACATTGATAAACTATAATTAGAAATTTACAAATAGTTCTAATTAATAGATTACAATGAAATACTAATGTGCACTTCTGAAAAATCAAGGAATTTACAATTAATACTTGGATTTAAATGGGGATGCCTTAATGGGCAACGTAACACCGCTTATATTATGCAAAAGAAACACAAGAAAACAAAATGGATTGATCATGGCTGTCACATATTTGATTACAAGTGCTTCGGTTTAGATTTCCGTTCTAGTTGATCAAAAGAAGCAAGTTTGCATCAGCTAATCAGGCACGGGTTTGACCGTAAGCTCTTCTGTTTGCCAAGAAAGTTCGGGTGTACTCTTAATATCTATGTATGTATGTATGTATGTATGTATGTATGTATGTATGTATGTATGTATGTATGTATGTATCTCTCTCTCTCTCTTCTCTCTCTCTCTCTCTCTCTCTATCTATCTATCTATCTATGCATGTGCACGTGAGTGTGTGTGTGTGTGTGTGCTTGTGTATGTGTTTGTGTGTGCATATGTGTATGCGTGAGTGCGTGCACGGATTTATTTTGGCATATTGAATTTTTGCTTTCGCGTGATGAAGCGATAGTGTCTCACTGACGTAATGCTTGAAGAATTTTAAAAATAAACTAGACACATGGAGGTTCGGTTGCTAATACTGAATAGAAGCTTTTACTCACTGTACAACCCTTCCAGATAAGCACAAAGAATCACACACACACACACACACACACACACACACACACACCACACACACACACACAAACACACGCACTCATCCATTTTTTTCTTTTCCCTGTTAATATATTTGTCTCTCTTCTTCACCTTTCTCTTTTCCTCTGAATATATGAGGGTGATACAAACAGTAATGCCATTTTGTTTAGGACAGGTATAATTACCAACGCAGGAACACGTATCACTCATCAAAATGAAGCTGGTCTTCTGTGGATCACATCCCTACTTCTCAACATAGCTACCGTTTATCGCAGTAGCAATGTTCTACTTTCCAATGAGAGCATGTATCCCTGCCCCGTAAAATTCTGTTGACTGTTCTTTGAGTCATTTCTTCACTACAGTTTTCACTTCTTCGTCACTGAACTATCATCGTCACTGGGCTATCATCGTCACTGGACTATCATCTCTTCGACCCCATGAAAGAGGGTTTGAGAGGCAAACATTATTCCAGTTGTGAGGAAGTGAAAACTGTAGTGACGAAGTGGCTCAAAGAACAGTTAGCAGAATTTTACGGGGCTGGGATACATGCTGCTATTCGCAGGTGGAACATTGCTATTGAGAGAAACGGTGACTATTTTGAGAAGTAGGGATAAGATCCACAGAGGACCAGCTTCATTTTGATGAATGATGAATGTTCCTGTGTTGGTAATTATACATGTCCTAAACAAAATGGCATTACTTTTTAACTCATCCACGTATATGATGGGATGCTGCAAAGTTCCTGGATTTAAAGATGTTGCGAAAGGCCTGGTTGGAGGCCAAACCTTCCTAGCACTTTTACAGTGTGAATCTTAAATGGGAATATGTTCAATAAAATCATAATTAACTGATCCTCCTGTATTTTCTTTTATCCAAAGCCAGGAACGTGGTTCTAATTCCGAGATTGTGATGTGAATTTTGTTCTTGAGAAAAACACTTCACCTCATGTTACTCTGCGATTACTTCAAAATCTGACGTATGGTACACCGTACACCTGTTCAACATCAATTTGATGAAGGAAGTGGGATAACATACAGCACATACATTTGATCACTAAAAATAAATCTCTTGTGCAGGTCATTCAGCAAAGGCTGAACGCTCGTTTGTCATCTTCAACAGGAGAGTCCATTATTAATCATTATATATACATATATATATATCGTCGGCCCTTGAGTCACTCTGTTGCTTCTGCTAAATACTAATAATAATTTTGAGTTCTATTCTTCTTATTTGCATTACCATATATATATACTAATAAAAGGATTCAGCAAAGATTTGCTTCACCACACATCGAAGTTTAGAAATAATAGCCAAAAATCTTAGCTACTTCTAAACTTCGGTGTGTGGTGAAGCAAATCTTTGCTGAACCATTTTATTAGTATTACTTAAGTTTGCCGTGAAATGGTCCTTTTTTCATACCGAATTCTACTTGGTGAAAGTATTGATTACTTCTTAATTGATTAATTTTACCCTTTGTTATTATATATATATATGTAATTCCGAACTTTTTCATATTTTGTTCGCCAAAGGCCCTTTAATAAACACAATCGTCAAAAGATCCTACAGGTGCTTACACTGGAAAAGACACACCTTTCATTCATATAAATAGTGACTAATATAGTTAACCCCTCGATTTCCCCAAAAAATTTTTGCTATATTTCACCCCAATAGTCAAAAAAGATTTTCTTATATTCCCAATTACTACTATCCATTCTTGCGTTGCCTCTGACCTCGCCCGATTCTTTCTCCCTTTCGCTATCTACTTTCCTTTCCCTACAGTAAACATAATCGAACACACAGATACAGTTTTCTGACATCTACCCATCCACAAACACAATCACGCATTCAGACACACACATACACACATTAAGACAGTTATATACAGTCACGCACACAGGCACTCATTCACAAAAGAAATCATTTAAATTCACCATTCTTTTGACCTGCACTCTCTCACCTTACTATTCTTATGTCTCCCTCCTCCTACTTCGTTTGAACTCTTGAACCTTTAGGAACTTCTAGATTCTTCTACATTCAGCCACTCTGACGTCACTCATTATAAAGAGACACTCATTATCGCCATGGGCTCCTTGAGAGCGGTCAGCTAAAAGTTTTTTGTGCATTTTGTTGTCGACATAAGTTCCTTGATTTTCCTGATGAGAAATCTGCATAATGTACTCCTTATTCCTTCGGAATTAGGAATATGCAGCCTTCGAAACATATGTCGAGAATAAAGGATATTTGTTAACTATTCGTTCAACTCCATTCTTTCATATACTTATATATATATATATATAATATATATATTATATATATATATATATATATAATATATATATGTATGTATGTATGTATGTATGTATGTATGTAGTATGTATGTATGTATGTATGTATGTATGTATGTATGTATACATACATACATGTATGTATATATATATATATATATATATATATGTATCTATGTATGTATGTATATATATATGTATGTATGTATGTATGAAGGCGGCGAGCTGGTAGAAACGTTAGCACGCCGGGCAAAATTCGTAGCCGTATTTCGTCTGTCGTTACGTTCCGAGTTCAAATTACGCCGAGGTCGACTTTGCCTTTCATCCTTTCGGGGTCGATAAATTAAGTACCAGTTACGCACTGGGGTCGATGTAGTCGACTTAATCCCTTTGTCTGTCCTTGTTTGTCCCCTCTGTGTTTAGCCCCTTGTGGGTAGTAAAGAAATATATATATATATATATATATATATATATATATATACATGGGTAGTGAGGGGGATAAAAGATAAAGGAAGAGGGTGATTGATGCTCATCTGCACATGCTTTATAGTAGCGCACCAAAGTTGCCAAGTTGCATGTTAAACCTTGACGTCAGTGACTTCTCGGTGTATCTGTTTCTCCTTAAAGTAGTTGCTCAACAGGTGTTCGAAATAGATGAATTGACATTTTTCATTAAGAAATTCTGATAATAGAGATATCAGATTGTGCCTCGCGGGATTAAACGAAGGTATTATGCTCACTGAATTCTTAAGAATTGGTTCTGTGTGCTCGTGCACGCATACATACACAGGCACAGAACACACATGTTAACACATATTAACACACATATATACTCACACGCACACAAGCACGCGCGCGGACACAGTACACATGCAAGCACACAACTACACACATCCACACAACTCCTCACACACACACACACGCACACACATATAGCAACTCTTTCTTCTGATGCATGAAGCACCAAAAATCCATTTTTCTGCGTATCAAGCCTCACTCTCCTCTTTTATCATTACCACCAGCACCACTACCTCCTCTTCCTCCACTACCATCACCACTACCACCACCACCACCACCACCACTACCACCTCTATTAGAGTTATCATTACGATGAAACCGATGGTGACGGTAATCTTCTTCAACATCGACACCACTATCACAATTAAGAACAAGATGAATATTTTTTTTTAAGTTGTTACATGACCTGCTAGAATTGGCAACCAAGCCTCGTTCAAATTATTTTCTGTAACGTAAACAGAATAAATAAATGTATAAATAAAAATGAAGTAGGTGACATTCGAAAAATAAAGTCGAAGTTATATGTTGTGAATAAACATTTCTTATGTATTGGTCATATGTTTAACAAGATAGAAGCTAACAATGTGTTAAACAACACCAATAACAATAAGAAAGATTAGCATTGACGACAAACTATCAGCTCATCACATAAGTTCTGTCCGAATTTTGAATAAAGAAAACAAGTGATCAAATTGTTACATTTAATTGAAATTTAATCATCAATGTACTTTCTCTGATTATCTGACTTCCTTCCATCTATTTACAAGCTTTTTAATCCCATCGGTTTTAAACTCTTTTGGCTTCAAAAGGAAGAACTCTGAAAAGTCAGTTTCGACCTCCTCCTGGCTTGTGAAAATTATGTCCCACAAACGATTTTGTAAACTACGAAACAAATGGTAGTCTGAAGGAGCAATCCCGGAGAATAAGGTGGATGAGGAATTTTTTCCCAATCAAGCTCTTCGACCTTCTCTGATAAGATTTTTGCAGGGTGGGGTCGCGTATTGTCCTAATGAAACATCACTCCTTTTCGATTCACTAAAGCGTGTCTTTTTTTTTCTTCAAAGCTTGGTTCAAACTCTCTAATTGCTGAGAGTAGACTTGAGCATTGATTGTTGCATTAGGTGGTAATTAGGTGAATTACTCCTTTGCAATCCCACCAGACAGAGAGAAGAACATTTTCCCCATGAAGTTCCTTTCTCGGTTGTGGTTGAGCTTTTATCCTTTTAGCAAGCCACTGTTTACGACGTTTAACATTTCGAAAGCAGATCCATTTTTCGTTATCTGTCACAAGTCTATCCAAAAAGGGTGAAATGAGTTCGCGAGAATGGAGAGAAGAGCAGATATCAACTCGAGATTTGCAGTTGCATTCGAACAATTCATGAGACACCCATTTAGGAATCTTCCCAAGTTGTTGAAGATGACGATATATGGTTTGAACTAAGCTTTATTGCCAATTCTTCCACTGATAATACAGGATTTTCTTCAAGTAATGCCTCAAGGAGCTTATCATCAAGCTCAACTGGACGTCCTCTTTTACCATCACCACCAGCACCACTACCTCCTCTTCCTCTAACACCACCACCACCACCTCTGTTAGAGTTATCATTACGATGAAACCGATGGTGACGGTCATCTTCTTCAAGATCACCGCCACTATCACAATTAAGAACAATTCAAAGCTGAAATCTCCACTTCTGAATTTTGCAAACCATCTTCTGCAAAGTTCTTTTATTCAAGCATTCTTTCCCATAAACTGAGTGTATGTTTCGAGTCGCTTCGGATGCAGAGTTTCCTTCTTTGTACTCATAAATTATTATGTGCTTCAAATGATCTTTGGATACTTCCATGTTAGAAAGGATTTTAATCAAACAAATTTTAATTCTATTATTCTGTAAAATAATATTTAATTTGCTAAATGTACACAAATGCATAAAAATAATTTTAACTCCATTAGACATTCTAAAATACTATTAAATTTCATTCAGTTTTTAAAAAGATCAAATCGGACAGAACTTATAGGATGACCTGATATAAAAAAATAAACATATGGTATAGCAATGCAAATTCCGCCATCAGTGTACCTTTTAAAATACAGTTACTAAATAGTGTTATAGGACGTCTATTTTATTGCAAGCATGACATAGAATGAATAGCAATATTGAAATATTTCGTCGTAAGCAATTAACGAATAATAGAGTGGAATAGAGCCTGTGCGTGTGTTTATCGTTGGCATAATGACCCACCCGAGATACAATAAAATATTTTCCTGCATACGAATTCACATCAAAACTCAAGTTCACATCAAAAGTCAAGTACAAAAACGAAATGTTTAAAAGTATAAATTTGTAACAGATAAAAAGCGAAAATGGAGCTATTCGCCCCTGTGAAAAGATTAGATTGCAGTTACGGAGTAAATCCATAGATTCGTAAGTTAAAGAGAAAAAGGGAGGAAAAAAGAAATAGGAAACATCATGATATTTATAAATTCTCGCCAGTAAGTACTTACCAGCACCTTGGAAGAATTGTATCAGAGAGGTGAATGTTTTAGCACTTCAAGAAATAAACGAAAAGGAAATGGTTTTTATGTTCTTAAATGGGTTTAAGTCTTCTTAAATTGCAACACATAAATGACTTGATTAAAGCTTTTTCCACACCCATTATTATCATTTTTTTGGACAACGATCACTATATTAACATGTTGTGTCACTACTTTAGGACATTAAGCACAATATAACTATTCCTATTACGATCACAATGCAATTATGAGTACACAGTCAGATCACTATAAGAGCAATGCTATTGTTCTCTCATTCCGTCGTTAGTGTTTAGTAGTCTCCTTGGCGATGGATCTAACCTCGTCCTCTCATATGATAGGCAAGGTTATTTAACATTACAAGACAGACTGTACGAACACTCCAGCTGAAATAAGTAACAATTAACTTACCATGAAATGGGACGATATAGTCATGAATATACGAAAATATAGTGTTATCACAGTCGGAATGCGCTTGATCAGGGTATGCCCGTGGATAAACAACAAACATAAGAACTATCACTAATAGGTACACGGCCTGAAAAATTGTCGGAAGGGGCTTGTCATCGACCCCAGTGATCAACTAGTAGTTATTTCATCGACCGAGAAAGGGTTAATTAAAAATCAACCTCGGCTGAATTTGAACTCAGAATGCAAAGACGTACGAAATGCCGCTAAGCATTATATCCGGTGTGCTAACTATTCTACCAGTTCACCGGCTTAACTATCACTAGTAATATTGATTTTAAATTTTGGCACAAGGCCAGAAAGTTCAGGGGAGGAAATGAGGTCATTATATAGACCTTCCCCACACCAGTGCTCATCTAGTACTTATTTCATCGACCCCGAAAAGATGAAAGGCAAATGCAACCTTAACCTCTACGCCATGTGCCCACGGGCATATAGCTTAGTGGTTAAGAGCGCGGGCTACTAACCCCAAGATTCCAAGTTCGATTCCAAGCAGTGACCTGAATAATAATAATAATAATAATAATAATAATAATAATAATGATAACGATAATAATAATAATAGTAATAATTATAATAATAATGATGATGATGATGATGCTAACAACAACAACAACAACAACAACAACAACAACAGTAATAATAATAATAATATAATAATAATAATAATAATAATAATCATAATAATAATAATAATAATAATAATAATAATAATATAATAATATAATAATAATAATAACAATAGCAATAATAATAATAATAATAACAACATCGAAAAATATCTTAAGAATGAGAACCCAGGTTCGAAATTTCCCCAAGACACCTGATGAAGTTTCGAGGGTATAATCAGCCGAAACTTTGTGTTAACAACAAACAAGATGATGATAAATATTCGTCAAATGTAAATAACGTACATAATTCGTCATCTCTTAAATATAGAACTATAATAGAAAACAAGTTAAGGAGGGGCTCCAGCATGGCTGTAGTCCTACGAGTGAACTCACTGAAAGAAAAAAAGAAGGAATAATCAGGACCGACCTGGAGTTAAACAGAATTTACTCACCACTAAAATTAATTACCATAGTAACGTTAATCACCACGCCAAAGAAGACCACCATACACCACCACCACAATTGGCACTCCAAATGATACTACTTAAGCAACCAATTCCCCACATTGACCAATTGATATTGCGTTGTATTAGAGTAATTCGCCTGTCTTTATGTTCTGAGTTCAAATTCCGCCGGGGTCGACTTTGCCTTTCATCCTTTCGGGGTCGATGCATTAAGTACTAGTTGCGTACTGGGGTCGATCTAATCGACTTGGCCCCCCTCCCACAAAATTTCGGGCCTTTTGCCTAGAGCAGAAAAAAATATTGCATAGTATTAGTAATACTAACGCTACCAGCATCGAAATAACAAAACCCTCTCTCACCACCGTAGCTAACCGCCTCAAAGCACCACGAAACACCAATTCATTTAACTTACGACTTCTGAAACACTGACCCCCCCAACCCACCCCCAAATGCAACTCCACACTGTCTTCCATTACTGTAAAGCGAATCAATGAGGGACCGTTAAGTGGACACTCACCCTACCAGAAATAGCAGCAAAATTTCTTTCAAATTACGCCCCCACATTCTTAAAGTGGGAAACACTGGATAAAGTGGTCCTAGGCTATTCTAGACTTAATAAAAACAACAGTATGATCATGGCTAGAATGGTTGCTAGGAGCTAACCTGGGGGTAACCAACATCTGCCAATACCAACATCAGCACGAACAAGATATATTACCATGAGAATAACACAAGAAGCGAAATCGCCACTGAAACAATCCCCTACTGCTGAAACTCCAACAAATCATGATTCTACACACGCAATTTTTAGAACCACCACCATCATCTCCACCCCACTCCCACCACCGCTATCATCATCATCATTGTCATCATCCTCAAATCTATAATATCTATTTCTTTATTACCCACAAGGGGCTAAACATAGAGGGGACAAACAAGACCAGACTTACGTATTAATTCGATTACATCGACCCCAAACGTCCATAGAACTCAATATTCTATCTCCAATAGGATAGGAAATCGTCAAAAAAGCTCCATGCAGCAAGAAACACATTTAGCTCTAACGCCACTACCGCCACTTTTACCATCACTCTGTCTACAATCAATCCTTCTCTCGTGACCTTCACCTCGGTTAGAATCAACGTAACCAACACTATCACAAAAAAATATCACAATCCCTCTCAAAATCACCACCACCAAAACCAAAATCCACCGCCACCACCACCACCAGTAATCTTGACCACAGATATTATCAGGTATACTAATACAACTACTGTCTATCAACATTATCAATACTGATACTACGCTACTAATATTACATTAACTACAAAAATCATCTCCAACATTTCTACCTCTTTATTTCCATCGTTTATAGAGAAGCCAATGCTCTAATTACTTCGTATTAATTTGCAACGTTACATAATTACATAGCTGCACTAATTGGAATAAATTCTGCTGTGTAAGCTACGTAGATGTAACTTACACATCTAGCTGCACAATATATCTGTACGGATTCATCAATCTAAAAAAATGCTTTGTTGGTTGACTTGTGTTTTGAAGATGCAACGGTAATGTTGGTTGTTGTCGTGGGAGTGGCTTTTTTTTGATAAAATGTCAAGTGATTTAAGGAGGTAAGGGGTAAGAAGCATCCGCTAATGAGAAAAGGAGAAAAAAGGGAATAGGGAAAAGTATAGAGAGCAGAGAGAAATGAGAAAGAAAGAAAGATAGAAAGGAAGAAAGATAGATAGAAACAAAGAAAGAAAGATAATTTGAGCGATAGACAGACAATAAATGAAACATTTTGAAGAAAGAGAATGCAAGCAGAATGAAAAAGTACGTTTGTGCGTATGTATGCATGTGTCCATTTCTAAGTAGGTGATTTGTGTGTGTGTGTGTGTGTGTGTGTGTGTGTGTGTGTGCGTGCGTGTGTATGTGTGTATGTGTGTTTGTGCGTGTATGTTTTTGTGCGTGTGATGGGAGACAGAAATACATCGAATAAATATTTTAGACACGCGCGTGCATATGACTGTGTGTATATGTATGTGTGTAGAGAATTAAATTAGACACTTTATAAACTAAGATAGGGCCAACAGAAAACCTATATGCATAAGGTGCATGGCGATGGTGGGGTTCAATATTTTCGAATAGTAAATTCCACCTACAAACTATGAGTCAAGCCTACGGTCGAACCATGATTCACATGCTTGTTAAGCAAGAATCTTGGCGCAG
>NC_042998.1:130920376-130932876 GCF_006345805.1 Octopus sinensis | reverse complement strand
AAGAATATTAAAAAGTATTGGTTTCAAATTTTGGCTCATGGCCAGCAATATCTAGGAGGGGCTAATTATATTACATTGCCCCCAGTGCTCAACTGGCAGTTACCTTAGCGACCCCGACAGGATGAATGTCGACCTCGATGGAACTTGAACTCAGAACATAAAGACTGACGAAATAATGTCCGGCGTACTAACGCTACTACCAGATCGCCGCGTTTAAGAATACTAGTAAATATTATTTTCAAATTTTGGCACAAGGCCAGCAATTTCTGGGGAAGATGGTATATCGATTACTCAAGTAGTACTTATTTTATCAACCTTGAAAGTATGAAGCGCAAAGTCAACTTCGGCGGAATTTGAACACAGGACGTAAGGACGGGGTAAATGAAGAATATTAATAAATATAGAGGAAATGATATACCTATATTTCATTACACGTAACCTGTGTCTGTGAATGCCTACGTGAATAGAGAAAATTGCAGCTAATAGATAAAGTTAGTCGGTCTAAGTTGTATTGTACGTTGGTACCGATATAATTCCTGATTTCTCTGTAATACTGGCCCGCTTTCGCTATCGTGGGTAGTAAGACCACACACGCACGAACATCTACATACGCACACACACACACACACACACACACACAGCAACATAAACACATACATACACACACGTACACATAACCAATTAATGACTGAAATTGAAGAAAAATATTTTTTTTACCCTTCCTTCTCAACTCACACTTTCTGTCTCGTAAGAGGAGATATTATTATTTTTCTTGCTTTTATATTCATGTATGTTATCTTCTTTAGAGTTTTGTTTAAAATGACTATTTCATTTTTTGGTTATTTTTCATTTCAAATATATACCTAAATAAAAATTAAAATATTATGAAAATAAAACAGTAGATAGAAGAAAATAATCAACAATATTCGCGTTGTTTCTTTGCTTCTCTTTGTGGTATTTATCTATTCGCTTTTTGTATCTTTTTCGCTCTATATTTATCTTTCCCCTTAACACTGAAGCATCATCGACAAAATATATCTATTTTGCTATTTATTCACGTTCTAACCCACCCGTCCTGTTGCTAGATAGTACTGCTACCGCTGCCACTGCCTCTGTACTTGCTATTACTACAACGAATACTGTTGCTGCTAATACTACTAATACCCCTACCCCTCCCACCACCGCCACCAACACCTCATCTTTTACTGCAATATAAAGTCGCTATTTTCATACATGTAACATCTGATACATGCATGCAATCATGCATGCACACATCGCTTTTATATACATGCTTCTGTGAATTTATGCATGCATATTAGACAGACAAATATTATATATAAAATGCAGTATACGCATATACATTATTATAATTAGATAAATAAATATAATTATACATATATGTTTACACATTTAAGTATGCATGTATGTATATATGTATGTATGTATGTATGTATGTATGTATCTATCTATCTATCTATCTATATATATATATATGTGTGTGAGTGTGTGTGTGGTGTGTGTGTGTGTGTGTGTGTGTGTGTTTGTGTGTGTTTGTGTGTTTCTGTGTGTATATACACGCACGCACTCCCACATATATATCAATTTTAATTTGTGTGAATATACATGAGTGTGTGTGTGTACATATGTATATGAACATACAGGCATACATATATATATATATATATATATATATATATATATATAGATAGATAGATAGATAGATAGATAGATAGATAGATAGATAGATAGATAGATAGATAGATAGATAGATAGATAGATAGATAGATAGATAGATAGATACACGCTTACGTACTTAAATGCATACATATGGAGATATAAATACATATATACACAGACGCAGGCATAATACACATAGATAACAAAACCTACAACATCCTCAAGACAAAGCATTATCACCCTCACCAGACTGTCTGTGCTGGTTTACCCCAGAGGCATCTACGTACTACGATGTACGTAAACAAACGGCGGAGTAAGTACCTTGTAGAAAGTTTAACATGGTGAAATACAAAAATAAATTAAGCCAAACTTTTGCGCCAGCTACTTAGACAGCCTGCCAGCAAGACAGCAAGCTAGACAGAGAATCATTTCAGGCACCCATCATTGGGCCGGAATGCCAAAATTGATAACTATCTTTGTTTTTTTTTTTTGTTTTGTTATTATTTCTGTTATCAGTACCATTCCCCTTGTTATTTCTGTTATTACTAACTACAAATTTTAATGCTTTTATTACTATTTAATTTTTACAATCACCATGAACATTATTATTGTTATCCCCATCCTCCTCCTCCTCCTCATCATCATCATTATCATCATCATCATCATCATCATTATTATTATTATTATTATTATTATTATTATTATTATTATTATTGTTATTATTATTATTATTATTATTATTATTATTATATTATTATTATTATTATTATTATTATTATTATTACTATCAGTTTTGTTGTTTCTGCTATTTTTGTTTTTAGAAGCTAACATTTATTTTACTCATACTTTTTTATCCGATGTTTGGTGGGTAACTTCTCTCCAGTAATTGTAATATCTATTATTGTAATGTTTTCTAGATAGAAAATAGAACCTAACAAAGAACACCAACAACAATGACAAGCATTCATCATGTTTCCTTTTTTTTCTAATTGTATATTTTACTCTTTTTATTTGTTTTGACGGCGTGTCGAAACAAATCTATGCGATAATAGAAAATTAAGATAAGAAAACGGAGGGAAAGAAAATTGAAGACAAACAAGCAACGTATATTTAACCAAAAATAAATTAAATGAATAGATATATAAAGATAATTCGATAGAATAAAGCAAAAATATAATATATGTACAAAAAGCAGCCAAAAACAATAATAAAATTACGTGCAGAGAAGAAAGTGAGAGTGGGGGAGAGGGAGAGAGAAAGAGAGAGTGAAAAAGAGTGGGTATACCTACATCAACGGTGGTGGATTCTTTGGCATTTACAAAGAATACCCTGGAATAATAAGTAATTTACGAAGGATCTTGAAAGATATTTTCATGAACATTGCTATGAGACGCTGAGACATTCATGCCATTCTGCAGAGAATGTTGGATTGATCATCGTAAAAATGACCACTAAATAGAATGAAAGATGTGATTTTGTTTCAACATAACTAGCAGTTAAGCCATGGCACGAACCATTATGACTTCCGCAGTCGAATGTCCGACGAACTCACACCTACTATTATTTTCCTACTGATAGCACTGCAATTAGCAACTAAACTAACTTTATATCAAGCATTATGGCAACTAACATTACTACTCCGACTAACATCTCAACTATTACTATTATTACCTCAATGCCTAACACAGTATACATCATCATTATCAACCGTAATATTACAAGGCTACAGAAGAACTATGTGGTAGCTCTACGGCTAAAATTAGCGCCCGAATATATACCCAATGCTTTATAAAAACGAATGACATGTAACAATCATCTTATCCTATGTAATCATAAAAAGAAGTGTGGATTGTGAAAGCTGAAAGTTTTTTCCGTTATAACCTGCTTGGTCTGAGGTGACCTGGGATGAAACAGTACTATGAATAACAGTAACAAAAATAATTCAAAATTACTATGCTTGTTGCTAAAAGTACCAGTCTAACTGCTTTGTACACTAGCAATATCCACATTTTACCTCCACAATTCACGCATCACTCGCACTCCATCTATGATCAGAAACTCTGAAAATAACTTCTTATGACATAGCAAACTAATTATTTTCAACAGCTGCTTATATCGAGAAAACATTTTATATTAAGGAAACACTTACGTATCCTTAATATGAATAATACACATCTAAAACGTTCAAAGTAGCAAGAAATGTTGGACTTCGAAAAATCTCAGGATATCTCATTGTTACAACACATAGATAACATTGCATATACTCCATCATAAAGATTAGGTTTCCTCTTCATGAGACAGAAAGTACTTCAGATCTGATTAGTTGTTCACCTCCTCAACAACCAAACGCATATCACATAAAAGTACTGTTCGCAAATCTGTTGTTGATGCCGAGACTACGTCCCTACTTTCCTTTCCTTCGACTATTTATCAAAATACTGTAGGCTCATACACATGCCGTTCATTTCTTCTATGTGTGTCGTTTGGCAACTAAAATGACTTCTGATCCTCTATTTTGAAATTCGTATAGTTAAACGGTAAAAGCATATCTGGCAGTTGATTCGAGATGCGATTTCACTTTGCAACACCTTTAGTAACTGTCTTCTACTATAGACACCGATCATGCAGAGCCTTGTGTGGTGAAATTCTGTAGACGGAAACTATGCAGAAACCTGTCGGATATATCCTACTATTCTTCACATTTCTTTAGTATTTCGTCTTCCTTCAAACTATGTACAAACATTTTGATTAATCTTTCCCCCTTAGCAGATGAGCAAATCTCTGTAACTTCATCCCCACTTCTGCCCACGCTGTAGACATCATCCTGCAAAACAGTCGGAACATCATTTACTTCACCTAAAAAGTCGGAACATCATTTACCTCACCTAAAAAGTGCAATGCACACAATTTTTTAAATGTCACCGAACCTCCACTGAAACTATCTATGACAATTGCCACATCCACAAAACTAGTTTCATTATCAGTACTACACCAAGAAATGGAATAGAGATAAAACAGTAGATATATGATTGGAGGACAATGATACTAAGCTAATAAATTAGTTGCTTTTTTTCCCGTGAGAACCGAAGAAATTCTCCAAAACCTCGAGGATTCGCCATAATCTCCACTACTACCTCATTTCGTTATCAACACTAACATCATTAATGCACCAGTAATGATGATTTACAAAATTCATGGGGCCCCTAATTTTGGGGAAGCGAACCACTGTTTGTATCGACATAAAGAATTGACTGTTTCTTTACTTATTGACATTGGAAGAACGAAAAGAATGTTGACCTCGGTAGGTTTTGAACTTAGAGACTAAAAAGCCGGAACAAATTTCACAATCCGATAGTCTTACAGTTTTGCAAAACCACCATCCTACACAGTTATAATAAATTTTTCTCCCGACGTTGGCACAGGTCGAGTATGTTGAATGGCATAGTCGATTCGATTAACACCATTAAATAACTGGTACATATTTCCATACGTCGGAAAGATGAGTGGGAAGTTTGTCTCATCATGTAGTAGAAACTAAATAACAGGGGACACTTACGTCAATCTACCGGTTCAGTTACTCTACAGCTCAACGATAATAATATTAATGGCTTCTTTAATTATACACACAGGCATTTGTTTCGTCGAACCATTAAAAGCAATGTTGAACCGAGTGGTTTATGAGCCAATACACAGAGGATTAAAACTGTAATGTAATTTCAAAGAAAAAAAAAAGATTGCCTCACCGCACCGATAACAGTACTGATAATAATGATATTACTACTAATAATAAAAATAATAACAAAATATTATAAGAAGGACTAATAAGTGCAGTTACCAAACAGGATGCTACTACACGTTTAAGAAGCAAATGTAACATCCAATCCTTACTTCTAACATTCTATCAACGAGGCCTTGGTTTCTTTCATTGTCTGCTAGACTCATAAACACAATTCTTGTAAGTTGTTTATTTATTGTCTGAATATTTTACTTTACTCTGCTCTTAAAAAGGAAGAACTGTGCCCATAACCTCTATAGCGCCACCTAGAGCGGAAGGTTGAGACGCATAGTGGGGAAGGTTAGTGCGGTTAATGTTTCGTTTGAGATGATGAAGGTAAGTAATTCGTAAGCAGGCACTGACGTTGCATAGAGAAGCAGTATGCTAAACATAGGATCGAGCGTGTTTTTTAGTGCAAGGACCTAGAGAAGAGTGTGCGTGTATGTGTATGTGTGTGTGTGTGCGTGCGTATGTGTGTATGTGTGATTGTGTGTGTGTACATATGTGAGTATACGTAATGTTAGTGTGGTTTAATAGATGTCAGAAAGCAGAATGACAGGTGCAGTAAATAACTTGTCTGTTTATTTAGTTATTTTATGTGGGTGGAGTTGGGACGAAGCCAAGTAAGTCGGAGGCGGGGAGGTACATGTAATCTCGTTGGTGGGGGAGGGATTACAATATTATGAAGTGCAGATCAACGAGTAAATGTTGTCAGTGAAGATTGTGCCAATCAAATACTTGGCCTTTGTTGTAAGCAATACGATTGTCTGACATGGCAACACTTAAGAGCAACTAATCTTATATCTACATCTTCAAGGGCATGTGAGTTAGCGCAAACGTTAGAATGCCAAACTAGACAGATTCATTAAAAACGTTATCTAGTTAGGTACCACATGTTTATAAGTTCAAATATTCATCGGATTACTTTGTCTTTCATCTCATAAGAGCGTCGTTAAAATAAGTACCAGAAAAACACCGAAGCGAATTATATAAACTATATGATTATCTTATCTTTTATAAAAACGGCATTAGTTTGAAGAAACAAACATTATTTTCATTTTGATATACAAATAAACATGAAAAAAATGGGAGCGAATTAAACCATCATTATGAAACTGTCATTAAGAAAAGAGCGCATTCCTATATGATGTATGTTAAACGTGTACTTTAATAGACGGGTTATAAACAGATTGAAGCATATACTAGTGTTCATGTAGTTTTTGTTATCACAATTTCATCTTTTATATATCCGTGTCTATATTGTATGTAAGTGTAATTATGCATGACGTTAAAATTATTTCCTTTTATTTTTAGCTTTCCTTCATTATGTCGTCCATTTTTAATTCGTTTTATTTTTTACTTGTCTTCATTCTTTTATAAGTTTCAGTCATTGAATTGCAACCAGCTTAAGAGGATTAGTCGATTATATTGACTCTACTTTGTCTACTATTTAGAGCATCAATGAGATGATACACCATTTAGTTCTAAGAATTCCATAATGCTTAATTTGTTTTAAAAGAAGCTAAAATCAAACACTTCGAAGACCATGCAATGATCATAGGACCCCAGTACGTTCCTGATTGAGAAATTTCACTTCAGTTATTCCTTGTGCCATCGACTACCAATCGTTTTCAGTTACCTCTACATATAATATGGAAAACTATACTTCCATCAAGAATATATCAACCAGCCATCAACAACCTCGTGGAAACAATCGCTTTATTTTCATAGTGACTTACGAAAATTTGTGGTTAAACAGCTTCAAGTTTTCATCTATAGTTTTTTTTAAATTTAAAAACTTAGATGCATTTCAAAATCTGCAAAGAGAAAAGTGAACCATGAGAGACCGATTGATTTGGTGGTTCGTATCACTCAATAGAAGCAAACTCGAACTCTTCATTCGTTAAGTTTGACGACAGTTAAGAGTGACAAAGCCGCAATGTGATTGCATCAACGTTCATTTAACGAAACGATACTTACGGCGCATATTCACTGTTTTCTATGAAAAAAGGCCGTCTGAAATATTATCATTCATTTTACAAATGTTATTTCGAGATTTGTGGTAACGTAAGTTGAGTGACATAACTGAATATAAATGCAGGAATTTTGTAATTCTTCAAAATTAATTATTATGAGGGAAATAAAAAGTCCATTTTAGATAGCAACAAATAAGATTTCAGTGATGAATCTGTTTCCTCTATCTTTCATGTATTACATTAAAAACTATACAAAATTCTTGTGTATAAAATTCCAGGAAAATCAAACAAAAGCTTACAAACAAAATGATTAAATAATCGCTGTTACATTGATAGCCTGTCTGTAAACTAGATGTAACAGTAATCAACAAGCTATTGTTTGCTGACTTGAAGTTACCCGTCGATTCTTCTGTAAGGAACTGTAAACCAAATATGATGGCTCTAGATAGACTTGGCCTCGTCAGCGATTTGAGAGTCATTCAAAAGACTTTTCTTCTCGTTTCTCTCATAAAAGCTATCAACTGAACCAAAGCAAAGGGGAAAAAGTGAGCGACACGAGAAGAGAATATGAGACAGAAGAAGAAAAGCAAATAGAAGTGAATAAAGGTGAGAGAAAAAGGAGACAGAGATAACAGAAGAAAGAGTCGTAAAGAGAGGAAAATATATTAATTTAGACGACTAGTATGGAGAGAAATACAGAGGAATAGGAGGGGGATAAATACAAAAGGATCTCATAAATTGTGAACGGAGAAAGCGGAGAATTGAAGAAATATAAAGCTGGAGAAGGAGAATCAGGAGGGAAAAGTCTGAAAGGGAGACATTTAACAAAGAGAAAGGCTATGAGAAATAGTAGTCGAGATCGAGAAAGAAAAATGTAGACAGATGAAAGATGAAGTGTGAGAGATAGGGAGAGAGAGAAAGAGTGAGGGGGGGAGTGAGTGAGAGATAGATAGAAAGTAAGGAGGATAGAGTGAGGATATAAAGTGAGGGGACGAGAGAGTACACGAGATGTATTGAGAGACAGTCTGCATGAAGATTATCAATTTAGAAAGAGTGATTGGATAATAATAATAATAATAATAATAATAATAATAATAATAATAATAATAATAATAATAACAATAATAATAATAACAACAATAATAATAATAATAATAATAATAATAATAATAATAATAATAATAATAATAATAATAATAATATAAGAAGAAGAAGAAGAAGAAGAAGAAGAATGAATAGAACGGGAAAGATAAAGGGAGAGAGATTTAGAATGGGGAATATATAAAAAGTGTGAAAGAATATAAAGCCAAGAGAAAGAAAGAAAGAAAGAGAGAGACAGAGAGAGAGAAGGAGACAGAAATTGATGTGGAGGGAAGACAATTAAAATGCATTCATATTTTTTTAAAATTCCAACAGTTCTGCATTGAAGAGACATTTTAATTAAGGCAGAACTGTAATGATGATGATGATGATGATCCTTATTATGGTGATCATGATGATAATGATGATAGTGATGATGAGGTTGATGATGATGATGATGATGACGATGATGATGAAGAGGAGAAAAGGGGTAGGAGGTGGTAGAAGTTGATCATGATCATGGTAATGAAGAAACTATTAATAAAAACAACAGCAAAACCCAAAATAAATGATCAAATGAAAAGAAAAATACGAAAGAGAATGGAAAATTATTATTAATAAATTCATTTGAAAAGATCAATGTAAAAATAAATAATTAAATAAAGGAATAAATTTCAAATTGGTAAAAATGAAAAATATGTCACTGTAAAGAAAAACAAATAAATGAATAATAATAATAATAATAATAATAATAATAATAATAATAATAATAATAATAATAATAATAATAATAACAACAACAAAAACAACAACAAGAATCAATAATTGTTAATGAATGATTAAATTGTTATGATTGCTACTCCATCCCAACGCCTTCCATTGAAATTCTAGCTAGCATATTGGAAATGATGACTAAACTCTGGCAATGATTACCAAAACGAAGATTTTTAGATTTCCTTTCATAGGAAGTTGAAAAATTTAGGAGAGCCAGTTTTAATAAAGTATTTTTAGGCTTATCAGTCGAGCAATGATGGATATGGTTTAGCTAATAGACTATAATATTATGTTTGTAGAACTTTTATAAGATATATGCATAGTGTGATTGATTTCGTATGTAGGTTGCGAAATTGCGAAATAAACAAAAAAAAAAATGAAAAATGAAAAAACGAAATACATAAAATAATTCTAAAATAACTAACAGACACGCGTATGTGTGTGGGTGTGTAGATGCACACATGCTTACATATATACAGATCCAATACGAAATTCATTATATTTTAGTGATTACTGTAATTAATCATTTCCAGAACAGATACGGTTGGAATAGTAATGATAATAATAATAACACTAACAACGACAACAACAACAATAATAATAGATATAAGTGTTCCAACAGATAAATATATAGCTGTAAAGGAATCTGACAAATTAAGTAAATATAAGAATCTGGAAATTGAAATACAAAAGATATGGTATCTTAAAACAAGAGCTGTTCCTTTTATTGCAGGCGTCTTAGATATGATAAAAAAGTGATATCAAAAACATCTAGACAACATCCCAGGAGAATCATGCCTCAGAGAAATCCAAAAGATTGTGCTCACAAGTACAGCCCATATCCTAAGAAAAAAATAAAATAATAATAATAATAATAATAATAATAATAATAATATAATAATAATAATAATAATAATAATAATAATAATAATAATAATAATGATAATAATAATAACCTTTTCTACTAATGTGTTAATGTATAAATTAAGCATCTAAAGGTTCAAACAAAGAACAAGAGCTTGTTTTTTTATCGTGTGTTTATCAGTGGTATTCTTTGCCTCCACTTTGGGATAACAACGACGTTGACACATAAGGCATAAGCTATTTTCTGAACGTAAAGAATTCCGATATATCGTATTCCAATGGCAGCTTTTCTAACATGATAAGCACTCCTGCATTTCTACATGTGGTTAATCACCTGGGGAAAAGTTTAACGTCGGGCAGGGGCTTTTTGATAGACAATACCTCTTTGCCTGACAAATGTAAACGGGCAAGTAGAGAAAAAATGGTTTGTTTCCTAAAATATGGAAGCTTTCAATTGTAAATGAAAAAAACTTCTCGCAGTTGCTAGGGGAAAATATTCTCCTTTGAATATGTGAACGAACGAGACACACAAACTATGGAATTGTACATTAGAATTTGACTCAAAAAATACACAACTATAAGATCAAAAGCGTTGACAAAGGAATTAAACCCTAACTCCCCAATATATTTCTATTGCAGTATATATTTCTTTATTGCCCACAAGGGGATAAACATAGAGGGGACAAACAAAGACAGACAAACGGATTAAGTCGATTACATCAACCCCAGTGCGTAAATGGTACTTAATTTATCGACCCCGAAAGGATGAAAGGCAATTTGAACTCACAACGTAACGGCAGACGAAATACGACTACGCATTTCGCCCGGCTTGCTAATGTTTCTGCCAGCTCGCCGCCTTTTTCTGCCAGCTCCTATTGCAGTATAGATGAACTGTTAGTGCTGAGAGGGTCGTATGGTTAGTAGACACTTTAAATGGACTGGAACAGGGTCATGCTGAGCTGTCCATTGTTGCATGCACAAAAGCAAGGACATGAATCTCGTGATGCAGAACAAACTGTCAAGATTATATATGAACAACTAGGAAAGATTAGAGGGGAAGGTATCAGAGGCAACAGCTACATCAGCAGTAGTCGCTAGTCTGTAGGGAAGCGGGGGGAATCACAGTTCCTGATATAGCGAAAGAAGTCGCTTCGAGCCAGGACACGGAAACTAGTGACCAGATGCCCTGTTTATTTATTGAATAATTGTTATCACCTCATGAGGACTGGAGATAAAAATAGGATATTGAACTACTTTTCCAAACTGTCCAAGAGAGTATGAAAAACAAAAGAGTAAAAGAACCCTTACAAAAGCTAACTAGAAAGATCAAGAGGGAGCGTCCCTGTCCTATTATTTTGAAAAATCTCATGAGATTCGTCAGATGTGCAGCAGAATACAGCTAAAGAATTCATACTGTCATGCGAAATACAAGATTGAAAACTATTCTCAGAATACGATTTTCTTAAGTAAGAATAGGAACAGATTCTTCATGAAGCGACCACCAGTAAGCTAGACACATATCAAAGAATTTCTGTGAAACCACCAAAATTTTGACAAGCAACATGACCAAGAGCAAAGTGTGGAAAAGGGCAGAGGTGTAGGTTACCCTTAGCTTACCTGGTTGGAAATCACTTTAGTTTTTTTTACGAAATATTCCTCGCTGTTTTCTATTTCGTAAAAAATCAGATTAGCAAGTCAAAATCACCATCATCATCATCATCATTATCCTCCTCCTCCTCCTCCTCATCATCATCATCATCATCATCATCTTCTTCTTCTTCTTCTTCTTCTCTTCTCTTCTTCTTCTTCTTCTTCTTCTTCTCCTGTCCTCTTGATACATATAATGCCAACCATCTGTTTGTTTGCTATCCTTGCATCTCCATTTACCATATCTTCTTTTACTCTACAAAACAAATCACATTTTTCAAACGAGAGAAAAATACCGTCATAAAGGTGATAAGTATAGAATATGACGAATAAATAAAGAGATAAATAGAGAGGAGAGAAGCGAAAGGGAAAGAAAGGGTGAGAGAGGAAAACACACAATGACAGAAAATGTTGTAGGCGATATGAAAGTAATTCATTGTAGGTGAAGTCAAAACTAATTTCGTCATTGGAACCATGGTTTCGTTTTGGAGTAGTTCCGACAGTAAACGCCACCTGACGTCTCATTACACAGTTTTCGTATTAGTTATGAGTGAGAGGATTCTGCCAACAGTTGCTGTCATGTTGCATTTATCTGAGATAATACATCCTCCCCTCTTTCTATATCTTAATTTCCTCTTAAATATTTTGTTTCTGTTCCTTCTTTTTTTGCTATCCATCTCCCTCCGACCATCAGGCTGTTTTCAGCA
>NC_042998.1:130885376-130915376 GCF_006345805.1 Octopus sinensis | reverse complement strand
TGTCGTCATTCGAATTGGTGTTTTTGTTTTCATGAAACTAGTAATACTTTTGAGAGAGAAAAAAAAGTGAAAATCATTTTAACAAGAATAATACTAAAAATAGTCATAATGATTACAAAAACTCAGTGAAATGGGTAACTGCTTCACACTCACTTACACACACAGGTACATAATCAGATGTCTCTGTGTGTCCGTGCGTGTGTACAGAGAGAGAGAGAGAGAGGGGGTATACAAGAGAGAACAAGATAGTATGAGGGGAGCCAAAGACAATGGAGTAAAAATAGATCGAGAAACGCACTAATGACACACAAAAACGAAGACATTATAATGTTTTCTCTGTATAGTTAAAAAGAAGCGAGGAGAAGAAAAGAAAACTCTTCAGAAAATACAGGCAGAACATATAAACATGATGATTACAGCAAAGATAGCTACAGCAAATAATATGAACAACAACAATAACAACGAACGATAACAATGTCTAAAAACAAGACTCTACGACGAAAATAGAAAGGATGAGTAAAAATAACAATAACGAAACTATACAAACACCAAGAATAAACAAAGAAAAGGAGAAAAAACTCAAGAATAGGCTACCTCTCATGTTTTCAAGAAAAATAAAAGGATTATTTCATTATAGAAACAATGGTGTGTGTAGATAACAGTGTATAAAGTATATACACACAGCGGTTAACGAATGCAATAAAGATAATATAATTACAAAAAACATACGCGGGATAAAACGAAAAATATTGACGTAGAATGAGAAGGCCGATTGTTCTTCGGAAAATGTACGAACATAAGGAATTTGATGGAAGATTATTGGTGGGCAAATGATTTGCTCAGTCATAAGTTTCATGCTATTCTTGTTGTTTAGTCCAATATCATTATGATATGTATGAAAGGCGCTTCAAATTTGACCATCTCGTCTTTGCGTATGTTTAATATCGGAATTTTCTGTTTTCATTTATGGATGCAAAATATGATTTGTAACGAGAATTGGTTGCTTAGTATAACAGGTCAAGTAGCTATGTAAAGACTACATATTTGGTTTAAGTGCACTTTTGCATAATACACACACGTGCGCGATCTCCCTCTCTCTCTCTCTCTCTTTGTCACACACACACACACACACACATATATATATATAGGCGAGCTGGCAGAAACGTTAGCACGCCAGGCAAAATGCGTAGCCATATTTTGTCTGTCGGTACGTTCCGAGTTCAAATTCCGCCGAGGTCGACTTTGCCTTTCATCCTTTCGGGGTCGATAAATTAAGTACCAGTTACGCACCGGGATCGATGTAATCGAATTAATCCGTTTGTCTGTCCTTGTTTGTCCCGTCTGTGTTTAACCTCTTGTGGGTAGTAAAGAAATATATATATATATATATATATATATATATATATATATATATATATACAAGCATGTAAATAGACACACACAAGCACACACACACACAAATGCAGACACACACATATATGTATATGTATATATACACAAATATACATACCTATACACATGTACCCACATATTCACGCGGTCACACGATCCGTACGCACACGCACATCTTCAAGCGGTCACTATGTGGAAGTATGTCACCGCCTAATGCCAAAACACCTGGCTCTCGCCAGCTTTAATCGGTCCTCAAGGTACTGTCGTATGTTTCATGCTAATAATAGTAATGCAACTGAATAAGGCAGCGAGCTGGCAGACTTGTTAGTACTCCTAGCAAAATGCTTAGCGGATTTTCAAATTCTGCCGAGTCCGAAGGTCAATAAAATTATTAGCAGTTGAGCACTGGATCGATGTAATCGACTTATTCCCTCTCCTGAAAATTCCTGGCTTTGTGACAGAATTTCTAGCCAAAATTAATGCACCTGAAAGCTTGTCGTTCTCTAGTATGCAACGGAAGTACCCAAAATATAATATATGTCCTTCACCGTACCCTCTCTCTCAATCCTCCTCCTCGACTCTCTCGTCGCTAACAAGTGATGAGAGGGAAGCCATCATTCCGACTACTACCTTCGCAAAGACTAAACGGGCATATCCTGTCTCTTCATAAGCCCGTCTCCTTAAACGTTCAGAATAATTTTTCCATTGTCTTGGCTTAATAGCCCTCATCGTTTGTTTTTACTGTTTTGTTTTTACTGTTTTACTGTTTTTACTGTTTTGTTCTCCTTGTTCTGTTCTTGTTACCACTTTTTATAGTTTTTATTGTTTTGTTCTCACTGTCCTGTTCTTGTTACCACTTTCACCCTCCGCAAAAAAATCCCAAATTTTATTTAATTTCCTTTGCGGAAAGGACTGTTTCAACAAAGTCGCGTCTTGTCCTTACCCTCGTTACGCGGAGTAGATGAAACAGGGACAACTGCAGAAGGAGAATATTCTATATGGTGTATGTCTCGTATCTCTATATTTTACGTTGTTTGAAAAAGATTTCGTTTCTATGTTTTGGTTTTTCATTGTGTTCAACGTTTTTGATGTCCTGTACCCATATATGAATGTATATATACATATATATGTAGGTATGTATATATATATATATGTATGTATATATGCATATATTTATATTTATACACACACACACACACACACACACATATATATATATATATATATATATATATATATATATACGAGCTAATATATATGTACATACAGACTCACACACGCGCACACACAAACATGAACACGCTCACAAACACAAACACATGCGCACACACGCCCACACATACACATATAACGGTATACCAGACAGATCAAAATTCCTGCCCGAACTATAGGTTCAAAGAGAGGACGTGATGGTGGTCTTGAACGGGATGTTGGTCCTGGACGGGATGGTGCTCTTCGCAGGATTACTCATTTTTTCCAGCTGAGTGAACTGGGCCAATGCCTAACGAGGTGTTTTACTCAAGAACGCAAAACTTCTTCCGCCAGGAACCAAGGCCGTAATCTGACGATCATGAGTGGACATCCTAAACATTAAGCCACGTCACTCCATACACACACACGCACACACACATACATACACACATACACACACACACATGCAAACACATACACACATACACACACATATATGTTAGAGTGAGAAATGAGACCTCATACATGTCACACCGTGATTCTAATATCCGATCTCCAGTCAATATTTCGGAAGTGAGAATTTTGTAGGAACGATTTGTGTCGTTCGAAGGTAATTTAGTTCTTATATCTAACAGGTGGAACGGCTGCACAGATGTTGCATGGCTCTGTTCTAAGTATCTGTTATTACTTGATTGTTTGCATATGCAAGTATGTATGTAAATGTTTTGGGGTATGTTTGTGCTATCCGGTGTTTATATAACACGAAGTGTGTGTATTTATGTGCACGTGTTCATTTATTCACATATATATTATATATCGTTCGAGCTATTCAAATTCCACATACACGCCCTGGCGTGTGTGCATAAGAATGCGCATGTGTCAGCATGCTTACTGTTGAGTACATATGTGTTTCTATGTGCACTAGTTTATTCATCTGTGGGTGTGCATTTCGGAAAATGTAATTAGTCTGAGACAATTTAATAAACTCGTGAAATATAATAGTAATCAGTTTTAAAAATTGTACTTGTTCAAGGGAATATGTTTAATTATGATTTTAAATACAAATAAAGTTGGAAATGACAACAACAGCAGCCACTGTACAAATAATATTCAAGATGATAGTACCATTAATGACAAAAATAATAAAATATCCAAATGTAGACATGATGATGATGATCATCATAATTACGACGACGATGGCGAAGACGAGGATGATGGATACGACTACGATGATGACGAAGATGATGATGATTATGATGGTAGTAATGATAATGATTTCTAATAAAAAAAAACAAACATCAGCTGTAGCAGCAGCAACAATAGCAACAACAATATTTTGTTTATAGGCCGCATGCGCGGTATATAAAATGCAAAACGTGTCATGCAAAATCTGTTATACTAGTTGAAATGTGTATCCATATTAAACCCGTGTTACGGTTTATCCCTTTTCTATCTATCTATCTATCTATCTATCTATCTATCTATCTATCTATCTATCTATCTATCTATCTATCTATCTATCTACATATCTATCTGTCTGTCTGTCTATCTATCCCCCCTCTCGCTCTCTCTCTCTCTCTCTCTCTCTCTCACACACACTGTATACACACAGACACGCACACACACGCGCACACGCACACACACACACACACACACACACACACATATAAATGTCAGTGCAATTCAGTATTTTGCCATTACAAATTACAGACAGCAACTATAGAAAACTGTTAATGAAAAGAGATAAGATGTCGTCAAGGTAGTAAGCGGGTATCTTCTTCAGGAAACTGAATTCCTAGACATTTCTACGAGTGTATTTGAGTTTAAATGGTTATAAAATATCCATATGCTTTGGGGAGTGGTTTGTTATCTGTATGCAGGCTTGAGATGTTCTAATTGCAATTAGTCACTTTTGTGCATGAAATAATCGTTCTTATCTCCTTTTCAATCAGCACGATTGACTTTCAGGTCAATCTGCCACTCCATAAAGAATTTTCCGATTCGAACGACAATGAAGTTAGGGTTTTCACTAAGGAAACATGAGTTTCTATTTACGAGTGATTTATAGGCATTTACTTGCGTTAAGTCTACTCTCAGTCTTTCACTCCAACTATTCTTGGTGTTTTCGACAGCCTTCCATTTCTTCAGGATTATATTTTTTCCTTTCACCACAAAGACTTGGAGTGGAAATGTCAATAGAAAATTTTTCCTGAATCTGTGCAGGAGTTAGAGATCCAAATGTCAGAGCCACTATAGATTATATGATCTTGTTTGTCTCTAATTTTGCCCTAGCAAACATTCGGACTTCAACTGTTAATGCTATGAAAAAAAAAACATAAGCGTCAATTTTCACATCGTATTCCTGTAATTATCGCTGCATCTGACTAATGTTAGCCTCCCCTCTTCATTCATCTATTCTCTTCTGTCGGCCATTTCCTCCTAACGTGTATCAATTGATTACTATGTCATGCTCCATGAGCCTGGTGGATTTCTCTCCTATCATTCGATAGGGATGGAACTCCAAATCAGCCGTGTGATTTTCAATTGTCATCAGGACTATGAGCTCCCTGCAGAACCTACTCGACCGTGAATAGTTTTGCTCCCTTTCAGTTCTCCTCATTAGCTCATACATTTCAAAATGAAGGATATCTATAGCTTAACTTCACTTTTAACATTACCCTGACTTTGATCTTTACATTTCCTTTCCTCGTGTACGACGCTCCTGACTTTGATCAGTTGTATGACTACCATTTCAGTATGTCTCCTAACCTGAACTCATCTTCGGTATCAAAATGATGTTCTCGTTCTCATATTCTGCCACAACGCATAAATATGCTACTTTTCAATTTGTTTACACTTTTATAACAAAAACTTTGTGTCAAGAAATACTGTTTATTTATATATACTATATACTTCCTCGGTATTTTTTCATTTTATTCAAGCTTGTTCAAATCAAGGTATTCTTGAACAGTTACAATGTCAGCAAATTTTAATATTTTAAGTCTTTGGTATTATTTCGTTTATCAATAGTACTTCCGTTCAATGTAAGTTAATACTGTAAATGACTATGTAAAACATAGTTTGCATGACATACAAATTTATAAATTGCCACGTCAATTTTTTTAATCTAATTTCGTACTTGTAAAATTTCACTTAGTTGATTTTCGATATAAGCTACATTTCTTTGATGTAGGCCCTTTTAAAAATATGAACATAATGCACTTTGTTCTAGAAATATTTCCAATCAAAGAAACTGATCAAAACTAACAAAAAGAATTTTAGTCTTATGAAAACAAAGCATTGGCTCCAAAGCTCCAGTTCTTAGTATAGCAGAGTGAGAAACGAATAAAAAACGTTTTCTTTCATGAAGTAATCTGAAAAGTAATTACTATATAAGCAGAGTAATGCATTAATCCACGCATAACAAATTGCACCATTTTCTTTTTAAGGTAGCGAGCTGACAGAATCGTCAGCAGTCCGAAATAAATGCTTAGCAACTTTCTTCACGCTTTATATTTTGAGTTGAATTCCGACCGATGTCGACTTTAACTTTCATACTCTCGACGTTGATAAAATAAGTTCTAGTCGAGCATTGGTGTCGATGCAATCGGCTTGCCCTCCCTAACGAGTAAAAAAAAAAGAATCAATGAAGCCATTCCGCCTTTAGTAGAAATAATTGTTATGATTATTGAAAGGCGGTTGGATGACAAAATGGTCAGGATGCTGGAAAATGCTTAGTTGCATTTTGTCCGGGCTTACGTTCTGAGTTCAAATTCCAGCGAAACTGAACGTGTTTTCAACACTCTGTGATACTAGTTTTCCTTTCTAAAAATCTGTCTCTGCTTGTTTTTACTGTTTTACCTAGTTTATTACTTGACCAGAACCTTAAGGTATGGACACGCTATTTTGTTACTTAACCTTCAGGGCAAACTTTTACAAGAGAGAAAATTTTCGAAGCATAGAAAGCATTTTCTCCACTAGGCTTGTATTGTCGAAACCTTAGCCCCATACTATATAATATACATTGTGATATGTGTCTAAAAATACTTTTTCCTATTCCTTCATCAGCAGAATGTGGAAGCCTAACGTCGCCTCCAGAGAGAAGCAGCTATGTTACTCTTCACTCTCTTTTTGACGAACACTTCAAAGAAATACGCGTAGTCTCTCATGACGTACCTCACATAATCTTGCTACTTTTTCAATTCATTTCCTCGTTGAATCTGCCATATTTAGCAACATTTACCAAAATATGTCTCTCATAGAGAAATCTGAAATAAACAAATAAAAAAAACAGCAAAGTGCAACTTATAGAACTGCATGTGGTACATTACATACGAAAGAAGTACAAAACGGACATGAAGGAGAATTATGCAAGAAGTGACTACACAATCAAGTCCATGTAGCCATAGCATAAATTGGCGGAAAATAGGTGGGATTGGATGATGAAACGAACCCTAAAAGAAGAGACCGATAGTACTACACTGGCAGCACAGGACCAAGCTTTGGCCACGAACTGGAGGGTCAACCATAGGAATGTGCCGCATCTGCAATGGAGTGGATGAAACCATTGCCCATATCACGAACGAATGCCCTAAGCTTGCCCAAGACCACTAGAAGTCGTGGTGACACGACCAGGTAGCGAAGGTGCTGCATGGGAAACTGTGAGGGCTAGAGAGAGGCAAGGCGTGGTATGAGCACAAACCGCAGAGAAAGGCGGAATCTGGTGCTAGCAAAATCTAGGATTTCCCAAACCAAACAGATCAGGTGCCTGAGCATAACAGACCAGACCTAATAGTGGTGGACAAGGTGTACCACATATGCTATATAGTTGATGGTGCGTTCGTCTTTGACTCACGAATAGTCAGGAAAGAAAATGAAAAGATAGTTAGATGCAACTCTTTTAAGTACGAAATAACCCGGCTATGGAAAATGAAGAATGTGAAGATAGTGCCAATTGTTGCTGGGTCCTTGGGAATAGTATCAGAAGGCATCAAGAGGAATATCAAGACAATTGGAATAGAAAGACCAGTAGAACTGGTACAAAAGGCTTGTCTCCTTGGCACGGCCAGAATAATCAGGAAAATGTTAGATAGCTGAAAACAACGAAGAGCATGGTACTGTAGGCTGCAGCTAGTAAAATCGCTACGCATGCAAGTCACCAGGAGCTCCAACAAAACCTGTGAAAAGTGAAATTAATAATAATAATATTAATAATTATAACAATAATAATAATAACAATAATAATAATAATAATAATAATAATAATAATAATAATAATAATAATAATAATAATAATAATAATAATATAATAATAATGATGATAATAATAATAATAATAATAATAATTATTATTATTATTATTATTATTATTATTGTTAATATTATTATTATCATTATCATAATAATAACAACAACAACAATAATAATTTATTCGTTTATCAGCCACAGGGGCGCACATAAAATAACATTAAATCACATGCAACAACATATAAGTCAAAAACAGAATGATACAATGGGTTTTACAGCGTGTAAACATAAATAACAATTACAATTAAACAAATTACAACTCTCAATAAGGGAGGCGCTTTGAGGTCCTCACAGAAGAACTCAGAAAACCCACGGGTGCCTGATCAACAGAGCAAGACCTCTTTTTATAGCTGCACGCTCAGAATTGGTCCTTTCACACTGGCCATTCTTCCAACATTCACCCATCTTTCAACAAACTTGCTACAAGGTAACAGTCCCGTCTTCACCCTCAATTTCCTTTTCACGTGAAACTTGAAAAAGTTGATGAAGGCTTGACCAAAAAGGACAGTGTCTGTCTTTAGCCCTTTCAAACGGATCCACCATACTACCTCTTTCGCTACAGCCACTAGACAGATAAAAATTGCCGGGCCCTCCCGGCCAAAAGAGGGCAAACGGGCAATCTTCACAATGGATTCAGCCGATAGCTCGACATAAACTCACAGGTCAGCAATACTTGGGTACTGGACTAGGGCGTACAGAACGGCCTCATCGTTGTGGGCGCACCTCGGGCAGGCCCGGCTTACGGCAATTACGTGCCTGTAAAGTTTATTTCGAATCTCCGAGCAACTTAGCCGGCCGTCTGTCCAGTGCCCCACGACGCTGTTGGACGGCATGGACTTGCTTCTCCAGGTGGCGAGTTGTAAGCCCATCGAAAAATACCTTTGGAATGAGAACCCAGGATCGAAATTTCCCCAAGAAACCTGATGAAGGTTGGAGGGTATATCAGCCGAAACGTTGTGTTAACAACAAACAAGATAAGGAGAAATATCGTCAAATCTAAATAATGTAGGTTGGTGTGTATGTTGTGAAGCATATCTTATTGAAAAAAGAATTAGTATTTTTCTTTGGGATAGATGTATTCTTTGAGTATCTCTACCTGTGTGTATGTGTGTGTGTTTTTGTGATGTTTTCTTTTGTATGTACGTGTGAGTGTATGAGTGTGTTTTTGTGATGCTTTCTTTTTTGTGCATGTGTATAGGTTTGTGTGTATGTTTGTGTGTATGTGTGTGTGTATATATGTGTGTGTGTATATATGTGTGTGTGTGTGTGTGTGTTCTGGCTTATATGAATATTGGAAAAAAGATTTATGAAACGAAAGGAAGTATTTTTCAAAATGATATGTATAACATTGTTTTTATGTGTCTGTTACTATTTATTGGTCGTGGTTGGCTCTATATTTAATTGTGGTTTATACTTGATAAACAGCCTTTCTTTATTGAATTTTTATTGTTTGAAGAGATCTGAGCACTTGTACAGGGGAAATATTTTGAAATTTGGTAAGACCATTGCTGCACAGGTTGCAATGTGATTGCTGAAAGGAATCTTCCATGTGCTTTTTGCCTCGTATCTGTTGGCGATGGGTCGCCATTCTGTTGCGTAACGATCCACCCGTCTCTCCTATGTAATTATGTTGGCAACCATAGCATGTGATTACGTAGATAATGTTTTCTGTGTTGAAGGTGACATTGGCCTTGACTTTGAAGCTTTGGCCATCTTTGAATTTAAATTATAGCCCTTCAATTAAGTAACGGCAAGTGCCACAGTTTGTTTTCATGCGTTTTGTGACCTTTGGGTTTGGGTTCTTTTGTGCGTTTTTGCCCCAGTGAGAATGAGTTTTAGTGTTTTGGGATGCCTTTTGCTTTTGAATATTCGTTGCTTTTCTAAGACTTTTCTTATTTTTTCATCTGTAAATATGATGGGCATGTTTTTGTGGATATGATCAAATATTTCTGTGTTCCTGGGATCGAAGGTTGACACGAATGGTAAGACATTTTTCTTTGTTTTGTATTTTGTTCTCCTAATTTCATTGATATCAATTTGTTTCGCTTTGATTATTCCGTTGGTGATTATGCCAAGAGGGAAGGCTCTTTGTCCTCTAGTCTTTGTTCACGTTTGGATGGTTCTGATGCTATGATACAAATTCGTTTTGCCAGGTTGAAAAGAATGTTGATTTTGGTGTGTTTCGGGTGATATGATGTGAAAAGAAGGTACTGCTGGAACCATGTCGACTACTTTAAATTGCAACTCTTCTGCCGAGACAAATCTTCTGCCGAGACAAATCATAGTCGAAAATTTTACCGCAAACTTGTCGAACCTTCTTCCTCGAGCGCATTAAGTTTTTGGACTCGGATTGGTGAAAAAACGCTTTCCAATATAGTTTTGTAACGCTTGTTCCAATTTTCTGAACTTCAGTCCTATACACCTATATATTATACTTTCTGTGTGTATCGCTCTGATATCAGTTAAGCTTAAAGAAATTTAAGAAATTTTCAACACTTCAAATCCTACTGCGATAGAGAAATTATTTCTTGGACTCGACAAGCAGTAGTAAATCCTTTAGCAGTTGGTTTGCAAGCCACTGTCATGGCATCATTAATGGTGTTAGTGTTAATGTTGAAGGCGGTGGTGTTAGTAATGGATGCTAGTATTGGTAGATATGCTGTTGCTGCAATCAGTTCTTTTACTTTTGTCGTCCTCATTTTCAGTGGTGCTATCGCTGATGTTGCAGTTCTTTCTAATACTTTTGTCACCGTTATCATTGAAGTCGCAGCTGTTCGTTGCATCACTGTTGGTACTAATTTTGGTGGTAGACTGGCAGTGATGGTGTCACTATTGTCGACCACTCATTCGATTTTGTTGTCGTTGTTGTTCTTGTTGCTGGTTTTGTTATTGCGCTACTGACTCGAGTAACGGTGACAATGTCGGTGGTCAGAGAAAGTATTTGTATTTGTACTTGAAAAACTGAAGTTTATATTGTTTAATTGTTCCACTCTCATGCCATTCTTGGTGTTGTCGCTGCTACTGCCGTACTTTTGTCGAAATAACTTTTACTGAAGTTGCTGCATTCTTTCTCTACATGTGGGGAACTTCATAAGAGAAGAAAAATGAAGCTGTAGAACATTTCCTTAATGACGCTATTCTTACTGCCATTCGTACCCTGCAACTACGATTCCTAAGAATGTTTCATCGGATGATGTGACTTGCCGTCTATCCCCAATATAACATTCCCGTTTATTAATTTAGTATGTAATAGCTTCTGTATTATAATATTTTTGAAGGTTTCTGCTAAAATCCCTTTGCCGCTGATTGTTCTTGATCAGGGATTATCTAGGATTAAGGCGGGACATCTAATATAAAACAAAAAGTAACAACGTAACACTGACAGAAAGTAAAGCAGAAAAAAATTTATTCAACCTTGCACAAAATACAGAATATATGAAAGAAGCTACATAAAATGGAAGAAGAAAAAAATAAAATTAATATGAAGAAGAAGAGATAAGAAAGCAATTATATATAAGTTATATATACATATATGTGTGCGTGGTGTGAGTGTCTGTGTATATATATATGTATATATATATGTATATATATGTATACATATGTATATATATATATATATATATATATATTATATATATATATATATATATATATAAATATTATATATATATATACACACAAATATATATATACATATATGCTTGTGTTTATGTAGGTACACACGCACATGTGTGTATGTATGTATGTATATATGTTTATATGTATTATGCATCTATATATGTATGTATATTTACAAAAAAAACTCAAGAATTAACGATTTACAGAAAATACAAGAATATCGCTCAGATATTTGAGGACTAAAAATATTTTCACTTTCGTCTAGTAAACATATTTTTCGCGTTACGTTTCATTTTCGTTGTACTTTGTTTTACCTATTAATTTTTTTTTTTACATTTCCATTTCTTCTTCCTGTCTTTTTTATCCGCTTTATTATCATTTTAGATCAAGAACATTTCTGACTTGCTCACTCGAATATAGATTGTTTAGTAGTTTGTTTCTATGATGCCCCGTTTCCTTAATACCCAAAACTTAAGTTTGACACCAGCATTCATATTTTCGTTTTTCTTTTACATTTATATTTTCTCTCTGCATATTTTCCTCGCATTTTTTCTTGAACATAACTTTTTGTTTGCTAATGTTTTATTTATTCTTTCTCATTCAACTTTGTACCGATCACTCTCTCGCTCTCTCCCTCCTTCTCTCTCTTGCTTTCTCTTTTCTTTCTTTTCCTTTCGGCTTCTCTATTCATATCTCTATTTTCCTCATCTCTCTTTCTCTTTCCGTCGTGTACATTTTGTCTATTTTATTTCACCACGCTTTCGGCGTCGATAAATTAAGTACCAGTTGCGCTCTGGGGTCGATGTAATCGACTTGATACGTTTGTCTGTCCTTGTTTGTCCTCTCTGTGTTTAGCCCCTTGTGGGTAGTAAAGAAATAAGTAGTACAGAAATAGGTATTTCGTCTGCCGTTATGTTCTGAGTTCAAATTCCGCCGAGGTCGACTTTTCCTTTCATCCTTTCGAGGTCGATAAATTAAGTATCAGTTACGCACTGGGGTTGATATAATCGACTTAATCCGTTTGTCTGTCCTTGTTTGTCCTCTCTGTCTTTAGCGTCTCGTGGGTAGTACAGAAATAGATATTTCGTCTGCCGTTACGTTCTGAGTTCAAATTCCGCCGAAGTCGACTTTGCCTTTTATCCTTTCGGGTTCGATTAAATAAGTACCAGTTACGCACTGGGGTCGATATAATCGACTTAATCCGTTTGTCTGGCCTTGTTTGTCCTCTCTGTGTTTAGCCCCTTGTGGGTAGTAAAGAAATAGGTATTTCGTCTGTCTTTACGTTCTGCGTTCAAATTCTGCCGAGGTCGATTTTGCCTTTCATCCTTTCGGGTCAATAAATTAAGTACCAGTTGCGTACTAGAGTTAATCTAATCGACTGGCCACCTCCCCCAAAATTTCGGGTGCCTAGAGTAGAAAATATTATTTTACCACATTTCTTCAACGCAGTTAAACGGTTATATGTGTATGCTTACACTGTTTCTGAGTGGTCGCATTAGTATGTGTGTGTCAGCAATACGCCTAAATATCTTTGCATTACTGTGTGTTACTGCAATACATTCGTGTAAATGTTTGAAAATGTTATTCGACAATAATTTTTATTATATTTGAGTTTCTGTTTTAACCTGTCACTGTGTTTCTTCTATTCATTAATTTCCTGTCTACCTCTTTGCCTAGCTATTTTCCTCAACATATCGCTTTCGATTTAATCACCATTTATTTTACTCACAAATTCACGAACCTTGCTTTTCCCATGTTTATTACTTTCAAGCGCACATTTTATGACTATAGTTTATCTCAAACACTCTCACTGTCTGTGTGTGGCCTCCACGTCTTTGTCTGTCTATCTGCCTATCTGCCTGTATCTCTATCTCCCGCTCTCTCTCTCTCTCTCTCTCTCTCTCTCTCTATATATATATATATATATATATTTATATACTGCAGTATTGCACTATTTGTTAATTTTTTCTTTGGAAATTTTTTCGCTGTTCTGTCTCTGTTAACGGCCAGGCGTTCAGACGAGTATTACGGGTATTGATGTAGCGAGATTTGAAATTTTGTCTAGGTGAATCTAGCCCAAGAGAACTAATTAAATTTATGTTAACAAATGTAATTTGGAAGGTTCGAAACCTAGGTCCTAGATTATCTACATCTGGGTTGTATATTTACTTAATGTTCTACCTAGAGGTAAGATGAATTTTTATTTATGTTCGCCGTCCGCAAACATCTTTGCCAGTATATATATGCAGTGAAGCTTTACTATAGCGTCGTATATTATCGTCTACTATTTCCAGTAAATATTGGTGCATTGTTGTTCCACTATCTTATATATATATATATATATATATATATATATATATATATATATATATATATATATATATATATATATATATATAAATGTAATATGTGACAATTATTCGGTAGCCATGACAAATATATATATATATATATGGAGGCGCAATGGCCCAGTGGCTAGGGCAGGGGACTCGCGGTTTCGATTACCAGACCGGGCGTTGTGTGTGTTTATTGAGCAAAAACACCTAAAACCTCCACGATCCCTGCTGTACTCTTTCACCACTCTCTCTCACTCTTTCTTCTGTTGGTCTGCTCGCTTAGCCAGCGGTGTGGCGTCATTCGAAGACTAAAATAATGCAAATGCATTGTGACCAGCGATGTGTAGTAACATCTGATGGTCTGGTCGGTCACGTGACGTGATATATATATATATACTTATATTTCTTATAAGTCTGTGCGGGTATATGCGTATATAGATTTGTGCGTGTGTGCCTGCATGTACGTGCGTATATAGACGTTTTTTACTCAGTGTTTTTACATATTTTCTTGTATTTTTGCCTTTAGCCCTATTTTTTCTTGTGTATGTGTGTGTGTGTGTGTGTGTGTCTGCGTATATAGACGTCTGCGGGCATGTGTGTATATAGGCGCGTGTGTGTGCGTGCATAATTGTATGTGCGTAAATAGACGTGGTTTACTCTGTGTATACTCACTTATGCCATTTTTCTGTATCGTTACCCATAGCCCTGGTTTATTCTGGTGCTTGTGCGTATATAGACGTGTGTATGAACCTTTACGGTGCGCGCGTGTGTGTGTAGGTTTGTATGCATATACATATACATTTGGCGAATGGTGAGAGTGAAGATGTGTACGTTATCAAGTGAGGGTGGATGAATGTATGCTTTTAGGCGTAAGCACTTGGATATGCGGGCGCGTATGTGTAGGTATGAATATGTGTGCTTACGCGAATACTATGAACTTACTTTTACTCTCGCTCCTTACTTAGCGGCCATTCAAATAGCTCTTTTGTCTTAATAACGGTCAATCACACAGTAATTTCCCTTTGTATAATGGTTATTTTTTTATAGCATTTTTCCGATGGCCAGATAACTGAAGAGATAACGGCGTGGATTTCCACCTCGGCATCCGAAACTCGGAGTTTTATCATGGCTATAATAATTGTCACATATTATATTTACAGATAAATTCCTCTATTTACATAATATCGAGGACTCTTTCTTTCTTTTGTTGTCTAACCATTTTATCCATATATATATATCAGAGATAATGGTGCCATTCAGGCCCAAAGGTGTCCGGTAATGCTGAATAAGTGCTATAGACAGACCATAGTTAAGTTCCAGATTCGGAATAAAGGGCTCAACGTTGGTTCTATGTCAGTGTGTGTATATAAGAATTTTTTGAATAATAAGATAAAAAACCAAGGCTGTAAAAATATTAGAGCATTTATAGATAGAAGATCTATCTATAAGTGCTCTAATATTTATACAGCCTTGGTTTTTTATTTTATTACGCAAAAATTCTTATATATATATGTATATATATATATATATAGTCGTAGGAGCGGCTGCGTGGTAGGTAGGTAGGTTGCTTACGAACCACATGGTTCCAGGTTCAGTCCCACTGCGTGGCACCTTGGGCAAGTGTCTTGTACTGTAGCCTCGGGCCGACCAAAGCATTGTGAGTGGATTTGGTAGACGGAAACTGAAAGAAGCCCCTCGTATATATGCATATATATATGTATGTATGTGTATACATTTGTGTGTCTGTGTTTGTCCCCCCAACATCGCTTGATAACCGATGCGGGTGTGTTTACCTCCCCGTGAACTATCGGTTCAATAAGTACAGGGCTTACAAAGAATAAGTCCTGGTGTCGATTTGCTCCACTAAAGGCGGTGCTCCAACATGGCCACATTCTAATGACTGAAACAAGTAAAGCAGTAAAGAATATATATATATATTCCTCAGTAAAATGTATCACTATACTCTTGAGGTAAGTGATTTTAGGTAACTCGTAGTTGCACGGAATGCAAAGAGACACGTGACCACATATACATAGATACACTCTTTCATTTATTTGTCGTTAATCGATAGACAGAGGATAATGAGGACAGTGCCTACGAGATCTATGATCGCTTTACTTTATTTAAAATAATCGTTGTCTTTCATGGACTATAACCTTCTCTCCCTCCCCTCTCTCTCTCCCTCAACAAAGTTATCTTTTGCTATAATTTCATGCTCTCGCACGTTAGTTTATATTTACAGCGCCTTCCTTCGATCTCTCATTTTATGTATTCATCTAGTGTGCTTACTGTTCCTTCTCACTCCCTGGTTCTGGTTCTGAGGTTTTCACGTTTTCTGTATTCTTAAAAGATTCGTATTAAAAATTTTCTCCTATACTCTAAAATCTTGAATGTATATATATATAGGAATATATATGTATATGCGTGTGTGTGTGCGTGTGCATGGTTATATATGATTATATTCACATATAAGACATCATATGACTTAACATTTCCTTAACATTTCACCCCTTAACATTTCACGCCCTTAACATTTCACTAACTTATAAATATTTAAAACATTTGTAGTCTGCATGCAATAATCAGAATATGTAACCACGTACATCCACAAAAGGGTAAGCGTGTGACCAATGTTCCATACATTTATATGAGTGTATTTATGAATATGTTCGTATTATATTTCGGGCGCAACAGCCCCAGATATTTTACAAGATTCTATCAATACCTACAAAAAGCAAAACAAAACAAGGAACATGTAAGAGAAATACGAATTAAGGAAGCCACTACGTGAGTAACTACCGCTTATGTCTGTATCAACTATCTCAATACATATAAGCACTGAACGCTTGAACTTCCGTTGAGCACCGTGTAATCTCAAATAGCCTAGTCCAACATGGAGACCACTTATTGTTATTCTTAAGTGGAACGTTTAGAAGTTGCCATTTTAACCATGAAACCACAGGCAGCATTGTTAGTCAATAAATGAAAAATGAAATTATAGTTCTAATAAGAAAGATATTGGACGTTTCAGACGTAAGTCGTACATCAGAGTATACAGAAAAAAATTAGTGGAGAAAAAAATTAGAAAAAATTTAGGAGGAATAATCATGCAAGACAGATAGTGAGAAAGAGAAAGAGAGAGAGAGAGAGAGAGAGAGAGAAAGAAAAAGAGAGAGAAAAAGAAAAGAGAGAAAGAAAAGAGAGAGAAAGAGTGAGAGAAAGAGTGACAAAGGGAGAAAGAAGAAAACAAAAGAAGCGTTAGAAGATAGATGGGAATGTGGTTTTAGAGCGGTATTCAAGGGTGGAGAGACATGTATGTATGCCCAAGAATACAAATGTATCCGTGTCTATAGGTGGGCATACGTTGGATAGATGTTTATGTAGTTTTTGATGAAAATAAATGAGTATTGTACATGTTTTCTGTTTTCATAACTGCACACCTATTTTTGCACCATCCCTATATACATACATACATACATACTACATACATACATACATACATACATACATACATATATATATATATATATTATATAATATATATATATAATATATATATATATATATATATATATAAGAGACGGAAATGTGAATATTCGCGAAACTTTATTGCGCACAACGATCGTTTCGACCCATCCTGCATCGATCCCTGACGGTATTGTTGTGGTGTATCTTCCTGCTCCGGTGCAGAAGCGTTTCATCGGGTGATTTTAGGAGTGTTTGTTAAATAATGCATGTAAGTATATATACATGTTTGTGTGTGTGTGAATGAGTGAATGAGTGTGTGTGCGTGCTTGTGTGTGTATGGGTGTGTGTTTGTGTGTGTGTGTGTGTTTGTATGTGCATACAGTAATTGGGCTGCAATCACTGTGAAAAATATTTTCCATAGTTTCCAAAATTTTACCTGCAGTCTTTGCATAAAAACTTATAATAGCAATAAGATATTGTTTTACTATGAGAGCCTGAAGAAGTAAAATTAAAATAAGGTAAGAAATGTAATCTGAAGAGATTGACTATGTACGCTATTGCATGGAATTATTTGACTTGCGGTTTCGCCTTTTCTATTCTTACATTCTCAAGCTTTCTTTTAATATCATTGACATCCTCACGGTTACACACACTCTGTATTTGATATATGAAACACAGGATACGAAACTAGAGATAGGCACACAGAAAACATATATACACGCACGCACAGAAATTCAAACAAACTTACGCACAAACCGGATTATAGAATATAAATTTCCACACGTCTTTACATCAAACGGGAATTGAAAAGATAAATATTAAATAAAAGAAAAACAAAAATAAACAAAAAGAAAGACAATATTCGGAAATACTATCATTGTTATCAGTTTTCCTTCAGAATCTAAGTTGGAGAAAAAAAAATAAAAGTAAGATAATGAAAATAAAAACGATCGTCAAAAAACACCAATCGCTGCAGTTCAAATAAATACAAATGAAAACAAGAAAAATGCTTGAAATATTTTACCAAAAACGCACCTGTTCTGAAGAGAAAAGGGAGGAGCGAAGAGGGGTCAAGTTACTAAGATAGATATCACAGATATATTACTAAATAAGGAATAATTTAATATAATATTTTGTTGTATCTGGGGATTGTCATTCTGTTTTAATGCCTTATTAATTAATACACTCACACCGGTTCAATTTCTACTCTTTTACTTATTTATTTATCTTTTGTTAAAAACAGAATGACTCTCCGCAGGCACAACAAAATATGCTTCAACACACGAATTTGCATAAAGAATCTTGCAAACCAAATACAAAAACGAAATGAATATAATATATTATAATATAATGTAAATGAAAACCTAAAGAATTTAACAATAGAAACGTGAAAAATTTTGCAGTATATATAATAACACATATGCAAAACTTCAACTACGGCAATAATTAACTCTGCATCTATCTTCTTATCAATCTCTCACTCTCTCTCTCACTATATATATATATATATATATACATATACATATACATATATATGTATATTTCTACACACACACACACACACACACACACACATATATATATATATATATATACATATATATCTGGATGTATGTATGCACGTTTGTGATTGGCGTATATAACTATAAATATATATATATATGAAGAATTTCGATGTAAACTAAATATGGGCATATTTATGTTCGTATTACTATGTTAACAAGCAGAAGCACACACACTCATGTATGTAAGTGGCTTTGTATCTATGCATGTGAATATATCCTTTGCGTGTAAGCATCTACGTACGTACAAATGTATGTATGTATATATGTATGCTTTTATGAACACCCACATACATGCACGTATGCTCATACATACATAGCTATTTTCTTCTTAGGAGGGAACAAGATGAAACCGCAGTGAGAATTAAAATTAGAACTGCAACTTTTAGCATTATTGGAGGCTAAATATTTAATATGGCGAATCTCGAGAGAGAGTTGGCGGAGAAAACTAGGATGTGAGAGATACTGAGAGAGAGAGAGAGATGGAGGAGGGGAGGAGACAGAAGTGCAGTGAATATTCTTGTAAAAAAGAGAAGTCGATATCTCAAGAATGAGGTAAGAAATAGAAACTAAGGCAATATAATCAATGCAAAATAAAAAAGCAAATAGTGTAAACAGAAATAAACTAGCTGAAAACGTTGAAAAAAGCAAAAGCATGATAGAACAATCTGAAACTATGGAGATTGCAACACATTTAGTCATTCTAACTACGTATCTCAGATGGAAACAACACTCGCAGAAATCTCTCTCTCCCCCCACAACGAGAACCAACACAGATACGTAGTTATGTATGTTTCTATGTGTGTGTATATATATATATATAATATATATATATATATATAATATATATATATATATATATATATACATATGTGAATATATGTATATGTGTGTATGTATATATATATATAATATATATATATATATATATATATATATATATGCACACACATATATATGTATTTATATATTCATATATAAATACGGATATGTATGTATATGTATGTGAATGTGTGTAACTTTTCTTTAACGAAGACTACATGAGACATTCATATAATTACATTTATATGTTTCTTTACTCAATTTCTGTCATTTAAAATGAAGTTTAAACTATATTTAGTCAAGAAAATTCATTTTGACCCAAATGCATTTATGTTTTGCATGTTTGAATCCCTCATTGGAAATTCTATTTATTCTATACGCATTTGTTTGTTACATACCTTCATCAAGTATTTTCACTTCATAAATTGTTAAAACGAAATTTCAACGACCTACTAATTCTTTTAAAAATTCTAATTTTAATGTTATTTCAAGGATACGAATTCAGCATTTTTCGATCTATAAACCAACCTTCTTTCTTCTCCCCCCCCCCACCTTCTTCCTCACTCTTTCTCGTATTCTCTCAAGTATCTATCTATCTTTCCATCTACTTACATGCACCGTGACTACTAGATCTCAAAAAACGTTACGCAGTTACAAACGCGCGCGTATATACAGGCATACAGGTGAGTGTATGTTTTTTTTGTGGTTTGTGTGTGTAATGTATAAATGTGTGTTTGCGAGTGACTAGATTTTATAAATCATCGTTACACCGAGAGACACGCACGCACCAACATATATTTTCACACAGAATAACTTGACAGGTACTTCGAAGTTTTCATTTGCTAACGTATCTAATTATGTCTATGTCAGCGTTTGTTTGTTCGTTTATGTATGGAAATATACGTGTGTATGAGTGTGCATGCGTATATACCTGTCTGGAGAAATGTCAGTAGAATTTACAATCTAATCAGATACAAATTCTAGAAGTAATTACGTTAAGAAAGATCTTTATATAGTTAAATAACTCTAGTTAACAAAATGAGGAATGTCATTCGCTAACTTCACTTAACCGCTCATCACGTTTTCCTCTTCTTATTCTATATATTCCAAACACAGATTACTTTTGTATCTACTGATATATATATATATATATATATATATATATAATATATATATATATATATATATAATATATATATATATATAGTTAATCGAAACAAGAAAAAACAAAAAAAACACAACAACGCGAGGACGTGGAACAAATATAGTATTATTGGACGCTCAGGAAAGAAGGGAAGAAGGAGGGTTTAACGTTTCGAGCGGAGCTCTTCGTCGGAAACATAGGAGAAGGAAAGATCCAGAGAAGGTAAGACAGAGGAAAAAAATCGCCAACGGTACTCACGAGGTCACATATATGTGTGTGTGTGTGTGTGGTGTGTGTGTGTGTGTGTATAGCCCCTTCACACTTCGTTCTTTCCACTTTTTCTCGCTCCCACTCTCTCTCACATTTCTTGGCCTTCACTTCATTCTCAACTTCCTTCCTCTTTTACTCACTCTGTCCCTTTTCTTTTTTCTTTCATTCTTATCCCTCCCTAATTCTTCAGTCCCTCTGCCCCTACCGCTCTCTCCTCTCCTTCCACGTGACCGGTGTTCCACCAAGCCTTACTATCCGTGCAACGTCTGTATTCCTTCCCATGACTTTCATGTATTTGTATTTGTGTACTATTTTTTCCGTTTATTTTTTTCGTCCTTGTTTTCGTATACATCCGTTTGCTTTCTTCCAAGGAACCTTGTATTCTGAGCTTAGATTTTCTTGGGGCCAGCCAGATTGGAGCAGTCTCGAGTATAACGCCGAAACTGTTGAGAGAATCTGGAAATCGACTGAAGATAGAAAACTCCGAATGACCGCTCTTTGTTCTTTTCTGTCCTATTTTGTATCGTCTAACTGTCCGGATGTTTTATTGTCGCCTGTTACGTTCTTGATCCATTTTTCTCTCTTGTATATATATATATATATATATAGATAGAGAGAGAGAGAGTTATTTAAATTCTTTCAGTAAATAATTTTACTATTACAATGAGTAGAATCCTACTGCGGTTCTTGCCCCCAGCCCTTCATAGACGACTGGCATATTTATACATATCGTAATAGTTTCTTCCTAGTTACATTACTTTCACCTGTGCGTCTGATGAAACTATACTTCTGACTCTGACCTACATATATATGTATATATATGTATATATATATATATATATATATATATATATATATATATATATATATATATATATATATATATATATATGTATATGTATATATATATGTATATAAGAAAAAATACAATAAGACATTATAATAGTCTATCTATCTCTACATCTATTTATGTATCTATGTATGTATCTATGTATCTATTTATCTTTCTATTATGATATATTCTCATATATTAAACTTGTTATAATATAGGAAGCGAAAACAATTAAAACTAAAAAGGCAAAATTCGTAAATAAGGGTGCACATAGTACGTGCAATTGCTAGAAATGAGCGCCACACAAAAACACCAACCTCATGAGATATTAAGCGACTGCAAGCTGCAGGCCACAACATCTTTCTTCTCTGAGATAACCTCACTGAATGAAGTTGTTTGAAAAAGCCCTATCACGTTATTTCAAAATTTAACCAGCATGGTCTTGTTTCTCGTCAGGAGTTTCCACAATTCACTCCGGGTTAAAGAGATAGTTTGTTTCCTATTTGCTCACGAGAGAAAAAGGTTAAACTGTTGAAACCTTATTTATGAATTTTGCCTTCTTGATTTTAATTCCCATAGACATCTATATTATAATATATTTAAATACTAGTATAATACTGTTATGATATCTGGGCCGCTGAAATCTACAAATTTTTTTTCATTCCCTCTCTGCTTATTTTCTCTTATTCTTTTCTGTTGAAGAGCGTGGGTTCGAAACGTAAAAGACTTCTTCATTTTCCAGAGCGTCAAACTAATGCACTTGCTAGTTGTTCATACACCTGTCTTCGTCTTTCGTTTTTCTATCCATTTCATATATATATATTACATATATATATAATATATATATATATATATATATATATATATATATATATATATATATATATATATATATATATATATACACACATATATATATATATATATACAAACATACATATATTTATACACACACACATATATATATATATATATATATACATATATATATATATATATACATATATATTATATATAAAAACATACATATTTATATTTATATATATATATATATATATATATATATATATATATATATATATATTATATATATATATATACAGTTATAGATTAACTCACGCATTCACATATACACACTCGAACATACTCACACATACACATTCGCATATAAAAGCAGGCAGCACACGTATGTGTGCACGTGTATCAATGCATGTACAAAGACGCAGTGAAATAATTAGATTTACCTGTTTCTTCACTCAATTTTCGTAATTGAAACTGAAGTTAAAAATATATTTAGTCAAGTGAATTCACATTGACCCAAATGCGTTTACATTTCTGCGTGTGTGGATTACTGATTTAAATTTCTTATCTTTTTAAATTTTGCTTTTTTTCCTAAATATATTTTCTTACATATGTTCGTGAAGTATTTTTACTTCATAAATAGTTTAAACCACATTCCAACGACCTAGTAATGTTTTTTAAAATTCTAATTTCATTTTTCGAAGACACGATTTCAGCATTACTTCTGTATATTTCTACCTGCTGCTATGTTGTATTCTATCTATCTATCTATCTATCTATCTATCTGTCAGACTTTTCATCTAACGATGAAAGTTCGACAGAATGGCAAATAGCCACAGGGGGTAAAAGAAAAAGATCAAGAAAAACCAAACAAGAAATCGCAACCAAAGCAGGGAGATACCTGAACCCTGAAAACTCCATACACAACAAAACAAGCACCAACACCACAAAAACAATGCTATCAGCGATAGACACAAAAGACTCCAAACTAATGGAGTACATCACAGGATACACAAACATTTGTGAAGATGACTTTAAAAATAGCAATCATCCACGCACTACACCACCCAAACACATCAAAAACTACACATCACACAAACACAACACCACAAACTCAAAGCCCTCTTCCCAAATGCTGTAGGGGGTTCCAGAAATATCTGTCCCAAAAACTATATAGAAACCTCCTCGAAGACACATCAAAGAACGAGGAAGCCAAAACTTTCGACACAAGTAAGTAACTCTCTGTACTTTCATTTGTGTGTTTTAAAGCACACACCCCAATAGAATCATGGTCAAGATTGGTTTGTGAATGCGCGTGGCTTGGGGTCTCCTTGGAAACAAGGATACCTCCTAAATGACATCAAGTCACATGATTGGGAATCATAGCCATAAGTGAGACCAGACTCCACGAGCCACGGGCCCTAAAGTCCATGTTTGGCGGACAGTTTAACATTTATTTCGCTCCCTGTCTGCCGAGGATGGGCGGTAGTGGCACCGCGGTACTTTTTCACAAGAGCCTGGATCTCGAAGTCAAGACGATATTCGTAGACCCGGAGGGTAGACTGATCGTTCTGGATGTTGACGGCAGCAATGGGTGCGCTTTTCGACTCGTATCAGTCTACGCACCGCTCTTAACAGGTCGGGCGGATTTCTTTCGACGTCTAGAAGTATTCTTGGGAACGTCTCGTCCTTTACTCTTAGTGGGGGATTGGAATGCTACCTTGGACACGCATGTAGACTACGTGGGTAGAGACAGAAACAGAAGGGGATGCAAATGCCTCAGAGACCTGCTCAGACGATTCCAACTGTCTGACAGGTACCGACTCGACCACCCAAATGCACCAACGTGGACATGGAGCAACCGCAGTGGGTCGTCGAGATCGTATCTAGATAGGATACTGTGTAGGACAGTAGACAAGGATAACTTAGGATGTCCACAATTCCACACAGTCAGCTACACGGATCACAAATTGGTGACGTGTACGCTAGACTTAGATAAGGCACATAGACAGGGTCCTGGGTACTGGAAACTGAACGCATCATTCCCGTCCAGACAAGTTTTCAGAGACCGGATTAGCACACTAGTAAAGAGGGCTTTGACGGGAGCCATCATCACAACACAATGGTGGTTTGCCCTCAAGAGAGCAGTAAAAGCAGAAGCGATTAGGTACAGCAAAGCACTAGCCATAGATAGAAATAGAGTAGAGGGTGAGCTAGTTAAGAAGCTAGAAGAGGCAATTAGAAGCGGCATCGCATCCGACGTTTTGGCGGCGAGGTTGGCCCTCGACCAACACTTCAACGCCAAACACGAAGGATGTGCTGTCAGAGCTAGAATGCGTGCTCTAAGGAACGAAGGTGTTGGAGCCGCGAGAGAGGCCCGGGTGGCAGAGGCGCAACAGGCAACAAAGCCACCATTTGGTCACTGGTAGATGAACAGGGGCGCGAATTGCTCGAGCCAAGTAAAATGTGTGAGGCCTTTCAGCAGCATTTTGCCCGACTGTTCGGGACGAGTGGAGGGCAAGAACGTAGGGTAGACTTCAGTGCCTACCTACATCACCTGCCACGACTCTCGACAAGAAAGGCAGGGTGCTGCGAAGGTGCCATCACGGCGGCGGAAGTGCGGGAAGCGATGGCAGAATGCTCGAGGGACAAATCACCGGGTTTGGATGGTCTACCCTACGAATTTTACTATTGTATGCCAGACTTGTTTGGAGACGTCTTGGCAGCGGTATACTGCAACTGGCAGCAAAACGGGAGCATACCCGGTTTTGTGAGTCGAGGAGCTGTAACTCTGCTGAAGAAAGATCCAAACAAGGGAAACATTATAGATAACTTTAGGCCAATCACTCTGCTCAATGCAGACCTGAAAATTTTGACAAAGGTGTTAGCCAAGAGGTTGGCGCTTGTCATGGAGAAACTGGTCGACAACGCACAAACGTGCGCCGTGCCGGGCCGGAGCATCCATGACAACCTCCATCTGATGCGCTACATCATAGACAGGGTAGTTAACCGAACCTGGCATGGGTGGGGCCCTGATCAACTTGGATCAATCGAAAGCCTTTGATAGGGTAGACCATCGATACTTGGAGGCAGTCCTGAGAGCGGCTGGTTTCGGTCCCGTCTTCCGCGGCTGATAGCTGCCTTGTACAGAGGCATCCGTTCGGTAATTCGCGTAAATGGACATCTATCGAGACCCTTCGACATTGCACGTTCGGTCCGTTAGGGATGCCCCCTCTCGGCGCTTCTATACGTATTGACTCTTGAGCCACTACTGCGGAAGCTGGCGACTCTGAGGGGCATCCCGCGAGAATTAGGATGCGGGACGAGCGTGTCTGCATACGCGGACGACGTCACCGTCATAGTGTCAAGCCACGAGCACATCGAGCGGGTCGGCGAGACACTGAAAGACTACGAAGCGGTGACAGGAGCAAAAATCAACCGGGAAAAGTCAGTGGGCTTGCGGCTCGGCACCTGGAGAAGCAAACCCATGCCGTCCACCAGTACCTCCGTCGTGGGACGCTGGACAGACGGCCCGGTTGAGTTGCTCGGGGTCTGGTTCGGTCCGGACCTCCAAATGGAGAAGAACTGGAACGAGATAACGAGTAGGGTGGTCACTCTCGCCCAGCAATGGGCCGAGAGGAAACTGTCCCTAAAAGGTCGGGCGGAGGTGGTGAACGCGTACATCGCGTCCATCATCTACTACCGCCTGACCGTCGTACCTTGTCCCGACCCTACCATCACCAAACTAGAACGCATCCTCTTCCGCTTCTTGTGGAAAGGATGCGTCCGATGGTCAGGCGATCCATTTGCTGTCAACACCCGTTAAAAGGAGGGCTGGGCATGCCGTGGTTGATGATGCGCAGACACGCGCTGAGACTGCGACATCTCCGGCTCTATGTAGACGACGGTGAACAGGTTGGTCGCCGTTTGTGAGGCACGCATTCCCGCAACTCGTCTCCATGACCGAACTACAGTCGTGGATCAAAAAGAGGCCGAAGAAGGGCGAATGGCACCGCGAGTGTCGCGTTGCTCTCAAGCAACTCTGCCGTCCCGGGTCGACCTTGAGTGACTTCAACACAACCAAAGCATTCTATAGGGGATTAGTGGAGGGGAGGTACGACGACGAGCTCGTGGCAAACCTGGGCGTCGACGAGGAATACCTGACCCGCCTGTTTCAAACGACTTTCGGCCCGGGACCTATGGACAACTTCCAGAGATCCCTGGCCTGGCGGTGCTACCGAGAAGCGCTACCCGTTCGGGATAAGCTCTATAGGCATGGCTCGAGAAACACGGGGCCGACCTGCCCGAGATGCGGGCAGAGCGACGAAACCGCTCTGCACGCAATCGTGCAGTGTCCAGCAATTTCCCACCTGTGGGCTTATGTCGAACGGCTGCTGTCACGTGTGGGACGTGTCGTTTATCCGCCGAGTCTATCGTTAATATCGTCACGCCTCCTTCCTTCAAACGGGAAGGAAGAGCTATTTTTATCATACTTGTGGCTATGGCGAAAGAATGTATCTGGTGGACGCGTCTGAAAGGATTAGAGACAAACACTTCCTCTCTGGTCAATCTCTCATCAACTTCTTCAAGTATCACTTGAAGAAAAAAGTGAGAGTAGAGAGGCAAGTTTTGTCTAGTGAATGTTTTAAAAAAAGATGGGTGAATGTAGCAAGGATGGCACGTATGAATGACGAAGCCACCTTGACTATGATTCTATGAACCGTAAAAATTAATACAGAGAGTTGCTTATTTGCAAAAAAAAAAAAGAAATATAACATGTGACTTCATTGACCGAGGTTACCGTGGTCTTTTCCGTAGGCTTTTCTTTCCACGGTAAACCTCACCTGTCCTCCCTTTACACTTCATATTGACATTTCTGTGATAACGATCCCTATTGATCATTTTTTTTCCTCTCCCCCTTTTTTTTACCCCCCTTTTTTTGTCCTCCTCTCCTTTTACGATCCCTTTTGATCGACCCCCCCCCTTTTTTATTTTATTTTATTTTTTATTTTATTATTATTATTATTATTATTATTATTATTTTTTTTTTTTTAAACCTTCAAAAGAAAAGCTCTACCTTGTAATTTGTTCTATCTGTGTGCAGCCCTGTGTGGCTAATAAAGAAACATATCTATCTATCTATCTATCTATCTATCTATCTATCTATCTATCTATCTATCTATCTATCTATCTATCCATCTATCCATCTATCTATCTATCTATCTATCTATCTATCTATCTATCTATCTATCCTTAGTTTGCTCTTCTGAGTCGCTAAAACACTCTATCGCATATGCATATATGTTTGTACATGCAAATATAGATATACATTTATTAACGTTTATGCGTGTGTACTTATATGCATTTTATGAGTGCATCTGTATTTGATTGTATTTACTCGCGTGTGTACGAGTGTGTATGCACGTGTGAGTGTGTACACATATAAATGTTAATGTGCGTGCGTGTATGCATATTGTCGTGTTGTGTTAAGGCTTACCTGAAGTCAAACGATCGTTCCATAAGTCAGTATTTTTTTTTATTGTAGGTGGATGGCTGTGATGAGAACATTGAAAAGAGGTCCGCTAATTTACATGTTCAATTAATCTAAGACGGTTTTTAAGCATTTAAAACATGTTGAAAAGAGATAGGTATTTTTGCCTTATAAATAAATTTAGTTTGTGCTAAAATTTCCTCGCTCTTTATTTCTTTGGTTGGGGGCTGATATTTGATAATTTGAGAGAAATACAATTAGTGAGCTTCTCCATTTGCTTTTTAGTAAACTATCGCCACCACCTACATGTTTCGGCAACTATACGGTATAGTACGTGGATGCTGAGCAACTAGGTTATAGGGAAACAACGTGTTTTTCAATACTAAAATTATATGATTCGCTGGTACAGGTAAACCGCCTATATATTTCTGACTATATTCTTCTCTCAATGCTAGATGTATTCTTGGTGTTCAAGTAGTTTTACACTTATATTAGCGAAACGCCGAGTGGGAATTATTTTTAAGCTGCAAAGGTGGGACAAGGATATGTCCCGTTTCAGTGAACTGACACTTCAAGGTAATAAAAATTATGACACGTTTGAAAGATATTTCGTTTTGGGATTTGGTTTGCAAGATTATTTATATGAGTTCGTGTGTTGAAGCATATTCTGTTGTGTCTGGGGAGAGTTATTTTCTTTTTGTGCCTTATAATGTAACACACTCACCGATAAAATGTCCACTTATTTCTTATTTTTATTTTCCTAAAATTTTACCGGTGGAAATTTTACCGGTGAGTGTGTTACATTATAAGGCACAAAAAGAAAATGACTCTCCCCAGACACAACAGAACTTTAGAAAGAGTTTTAAATCAATGCTGCAGGGTCCAAAATGCATGAAGTTTCTTATACATATTTAAAGGATATACATGTTACTTTCAAATTTAAATTCCATGACAGAATTCCTAACAGTAAAACTAAATGTCATATGAATAGGCAACATTTCACACAACTGGCAGACCATATGTCATCGACAAGATAATGTTTTCAGATATGTCCTACGTTTCGACAAAAACACCTGTCGCAGATATTAAAAGACATTTTGAATTTCTGATGTGAAGAGACAAAAAATTGCATATATGAATATCCTTGCCTTGTTTAGTCACCACGATGTCTATCATGACTCATAGGTATTGACCAAGAAAATTAGGAAACGTTGAAAATACGTTGGTGATAGAGGTGACGTGCTTCCCTTTATGTCACCACGACGGAAAATACTGAATCTACATTTTTTCTCAAAGAAATGCATGTTAATTTTACAAGGAAGCCGTTTACTACAACACAAATGTTTATAAGTTTCTGTGAAAAAGCTTAGAGCTAAGTAGGCTCTACCATTTATTAACCGTGACTGCAAGCTGTGCATTGTCTATAGCAGGAAATAATTTAAATTTAATTGAAATATCTCAGTATAGCTCACCTCTGTAATGTTATAGTACAGTGCTTACATGAAGATTAAGTGCTGGTATATGTGGAACGTTTTTTTGTTTTTACAATACCTGGATATAGTCAATCTGACCAATCGTTTTCAAGTACAGAAACTAAATAAAATTCATTGATTCAATGAGAATTTTCATATGTTTGCTTTCCGCTTCCCTCATCAACGTAAAAGTAAATCTTTGTTAAGAAATGTTACTCATATGTCATTTCGGCTCAAGGAGATTATTCCTCTTTCAGTAAAGGACACTATCCCCAAGAAGTTTTGACATTCATA
>NC_042998.1:130870376-130880376 GCF_006345805.1 Octopus sinensis | reverse complement strand
TATGAGACTGGAGAGAAGTCGTCTTATCCTGCGTCAGTTTGCTGAAGGAATGCTGCTCAACCTGGTGTTCGCTGATGAAAAGAAATTTGACGTCAAACAGACTGTAAGCCACCACAATGAGCGAATTTGATGAGTATCTGGCTTCGTGGAGAGTAGAGTTGGAAATCGATGTCAAAATCTACAGTCAGGTATGGTTTTCGTGGCTGAAAGGTCTCGTCTCGTTTTTTTTTTTTTTTTGCCCTTGAATGTTAGAATTATCACCTATCGATACATTAGCGACATTCCGGAAGCTGAACTGCTTCCATGGGCAAATGAACACTTTCTAGGCACAATTTGGAACCTTCAACAGGACTCGGCACCAACCCAACAGCTTCAAACAGACATAGCACTGGATTTAGAAAAGCATTTCGTTGTTTATAGATAAGGATGTATGATACCCAAGAAACCCCGATATCAAACCGTTGGATATTTCTGTTTGGTCCATTTTGGAGCTGAGGCCTCGAGCACTCCTCACGCTTTGCTCAACGCTCTGAAGGCAAAACTACACCAGGAATAGGCTTCTTGAGTGTAAGAATTATCCTCTATCGATACACTAGTGAGATTCCAGAAGCTGAACTGTTTTTATATGCAAACGAACACTTTCTAGGCGCAACTTGGAACCTTCAACAGGAGCTGAGGCCTCGAGCACTCCTGATGCTTTGTTCAACGCTCTGAAGGCAAATCTACACCAGGAATAGGCTTCAATCCCACAAAAATGCTGCGTGACACGTGTGAAGTATTCACACCTAGACTTAAGGCTATGATTCGAAACAAACGTGGTCATATCGAATAAATGTGGTAGCGTCATAATTGTGTTTTCTTTACCATTGTATTGCAACTCTCGGACCCGAAATATAACTATATTTTACTTTGGCAAAATTGAAAAGAGTCGGTTGCCTTGATTTTAGGACACCCCGTATGCATACATACATACATACATACATACATACATACATACATACATACATACACACACACACACTATATACATAGTGAGGGAGTGCAAGAGAGAGTGAGAAAGAGAGAGTGAGAGAGAGAAATAGATAAATTGATAGAAAGTTAGATAGATAGACAGATAGATACATACATATTTGCATGTATGTATATGTCTGCATGAATGTATGTATATATGTATGTATTCTTTTAATTGTTTCAGTCATTTGACTGCGGCCATGCAAGAGCACCGCCTAGGAGGATTTCCGTCAAACAAATCAACCTCAAGACTTTAAAAAAAAAAAAACTTCTATTTATTCTATCGATCTCTTTCACTAAACCGCTAGCTTATGGGGACATAAACACACGGACACCAATTGTCAAGCGGTGATGGGGTAATAAACACAGACACAAAGATACACACACACACACACACACACACACACACACACACACACGAACGCATGCACACGGCGCCCAACACATACACATATACACATATATACGAAGGGCTTCTTTCAGTTTCCGCCTACCAAATCCACTCAACAAGGTTTTGGTTATATCCGAAGCTAAATTAGAAGACACTTGCGCAAGGTTTCATACAATGGGACTGAACCCGGATTCAAGTGGTTCGGAAGGAAGCTTCTTACCACGTATACATGCATACGTGTATATATATATATATATATATATATATATATATATATATATATATATATATACATATATATATCAACAATAGCATACAGTAAGATCCATGAGCGTAGACACCGAGTGATATAAACTTCCAATGGTAGTCTGACTAGAATGGTTGTAATGTGCTTTAGGAGAGATAGCAAGTTTTCGAGATGCTAGGAAAAATATGTAAGTCAAAGAAAGGAGGAGGTTCAGTCAGGTGGGACCAAACAGGTATCACCATGTGTATATATTTGGTTCAAACTGCACAGAAAAACAAAGCACAAAAAATGAAAGACAGAGACAGGAGAGGGAATAACAAGCAAGGTATATTTGTTTGAAACTCAGGGAAAATGGAAGAAATCTTTGATGTTTCGAGTTTGGGCTCTTCTACAGAAAGGAATGAGCAGAGAAAACAGTTGTAGGAAAGTGGGAAATAGAGAGTAAAACGCACCTCGATTAACAGTTGCACTTATTGAAATAGGAGAAAAGATGTGTTTTGGAGAGAAGGGTAGCAATGAAGATAGCGCCCAAACATCTTTGTGTATGGGAAGATAAAGCGAGCGTGTAGATAAATGATGGGTGAGAATCTGAGTGAGTGTGTTTGGGCAACACGCATTTCAGTTTGAAGATAATATGAGCATGTGTATGCGTATGTATGGGAGCGCATATGTGTATTTGTATGAGGCCACTCTGTGCGAACCAGTTCATGTGCGAATTTGGCGTGATGTGTGTGTCCCACCCATGTATTTATGTGTAATGAATGCGTGTTTGTGGACGTGTGTATATGCGTATTTGAGGACGTGTGTATATGTGTGAGGCTATCAGATGTGTGTACAAGCGCCTGTATGTCGTAGTGTATGTACGTGTGTTTGTGGTCTTGTTTCGTTTTACGTCTGTCCGTAAGAGGCAACCGGACAAATGCACGTGCGCTCTAGTGTGTGTGTGTGTTTGTGTGTGTATGAAGTGTACGAATGACACTGTTCCGTGCGTATGTATATGTGTGTAAAGGCGTTTATATGTGTTTCTGTGAGGCTATCTGACGTATATAGGCAGTACGAAGATGTGTGTGGGTCGACATGGATGGAAGTGTCAGGTGGAATACAAGTGACAAAGTAGGTAAGTGTTGGGAGGTACATATGAAGAAGGGAGTGAGAATCCTTGAGTTGGTATGTGTGCGTGTATGTGGGAGTATATAGGGGCATAATGGCTCGTGAGGTGTGGGTAATGGATATTACAATGTAGAGAATGTTTGGGGGCATTGTAGACGAAGAGGGGCAGGGGAATGTTGGATGTGTTTAGTGTGTAGATGCGTGTGGAAGTGGGTTTTCAATGAAGATAGTTGAAGAACTGATACCGCGAGGGACTGAAGAATGGAGAATTTCAAAAGATAAATCACTGCTCCTGACTTCTATCATTTTCCCTGAGTGTCAAACTAATACACCATGTTTGTTGTTCTCTCACCTATTCTTATCTTTTGATTTTTGTTTATTGTATAATTTTGCGTCACACACACACACGGACATTCGTGCGCGCGTATGTATGTTATTATATACATACGTACACACAGCTATATAGTCAACTCCAGAAGTGTGTACAACTAACTAAACAACATGCTGTAAAACATATCCTTTAGTGGTCTACTGCTACTACTACTACTACTACTACTACTACTACTACTACTACTACTACTACTACTACTACTACTACTACTACTACTAATAATAATAATAATAATAATAATAATAATAATAATAATAATAATAATAATAATAATAATAGAAATAATACGTTTCTAAATATCTCAGAGAGATTTATGCAGTAGTGGTACGACAAATTAGTTGTATACTGTCAACTTAATGTGACAGTCCCAAGAACCTCCAACTACTTTATAATATTAATAATATTTTCATTATTCACTACTGAGGGTTTATATAACAGATTGGGGACGGCACAGGATAGCACAAAATAAAAATATTCAGATTTAATCGTGTTTAAAAGGTAATGATAATAACAATTATAATAAATCACCAAAAGACGGAGGTTTCCAGAGGCTGCTCGTGGAAACCCCACTATAAACACTATCGTTCTCACCTCTAGTGCAAGTGCTTTCTCCACTTCATCTACCATCGATCTAGAAGCACATACTTAGAGTAAACCCGTTTACTCGGGCTATAAGCGCAACATTTACCCACGTTTTCACTCTCTACCCTCACTTTCCTTTTCAAGGAAAACTTGATAACTTTGAGGAGAGGTAAGTGGTTGTCTTCAGCCCTTTCGAGCCGCTCCACCACAACTACATTCGGTAAGGCTACCAGAAAAAGAAACGCTGCCTATCCTTCCCGACCGAAAGAAGGTGGTAGGGTGATCTTCACTATAGACTCAGCCAATATGCGGATCCGTCATACACGTGACAGCAGGTGTTCGACATAAACGCAGAAGTCAGCAATGCCCCATGATAAAAACTGGTGGGAACACAAACCACATTCAGTGCTTGAAAACGACCACCGTTCAAACTGACAGAAAGATAAATGCGAATAGGCCAGACATTATATTGAAAATCATGCCTCCTCATTGATATGACTGTCACAATCGACATAAATGTATCTGTCAAGACCTACGAAAGACTGAGCAAGTATAACGATCTTGAAAGAAAAATTGGCAAAATGTGGAACCTCAAGTCTAAAACAATACTTGTCATAGGTGTCCTAGGAATGTTAGCAAAAGGGGCTGATTGCTACCTAGCTCAGATACCAGGAAAACCCCAAATGGCAGAAATCCAAATGAAAGTGCTCATGGGGACTGCCCATATCCTACGTAAAATACTGTCAAATAATCTGAAAGTTTAAAACAAACATAATTTTCTTATGTTTTCTTAAGCATTCTCTAGAATAATACTGTGTGCAAAACGAAATATAATGACATCCTAGGAATATCACCCATTTGAACTTCTAACTTGTTGTCTCTTGAGGGCTCTGGAATCAACTTGTACAAATACAAAGCAAATGTCAAACATATGATAATAATAATAATAATAATAATAATAATAATAATAATAATAATAATAATAATAATAATAATGATGATGATAATAATAATAATAATAATAATAATAATAATAATAATAATAATAATAATAATAATAATAATAATAATAATAATAATAATAATCTGACAGACATGTTATATATACAACGCATAGAATGTGTTAGAGGCCTTATAAGCTAGAAAACTATTACAAAATAACTATCACAGGACCACAAAGTACCTACTTCAGATGCAAGGAAAACTAATACAAATAGGGACAAAACACGAACAAAAAAAAAACTGTTTAAAGTATTTAAGGAAACTGACAAATACAAAAGATGTCATACTACCTAACAACTATGAAGAAAATAAGAAACAACAAAAGCTGTAAAACAAATGAAGTCCAAACTAAAACTGCAATAGTAACGGATCATGATAAAGCGATGGCAAGAAAAGTCCCCTCATGGCAAATACTGGTGTAAACTAAACGCAAAAGAAGTAGACAAAGCAAAATCCCAGCAATGGCTGAGAAGCTCATGACTCAGAGCAGAAACTGAAGGATTTTTAATTGCAGCACAAGTCCAAAGCCTTCCCACCAAAAAAATTACCAAAAACATATAATGAAATAAAATATAACAAGTAACTGCAGAATTTGTGGAGAAGAAGAAACAATAAACCATATTGTCTCTGGCTTCCCAGTCCTGGCTAAGAAGGAATATATTCGCAGACACGACAGGGATGGGATCTCTATACACTGGAAGCTATACCAACACTATGGAATAACAAAGAGAAAAATTATGGTATAGGTACACGCTAGAAAAGGTCACATTGGGATATTCCAATACATACTGATAGAGAAATTAACAGACCTGATATATTTGTCAGAGATCATGAAGAAAAGAAATGCTTTCTAATCGATGTATCACTACGAACAGGTGACAGCGTTTCTCTAAAAGACATGGAGAAACTTTCAAAATGAAAAGACCTGGAAATAGAGGTAACTCGAATGTGGAATCTAAAAATAGATACAATTCGTATCATAATAGACGCATTGGGTATGATAAAAACATATTCAGACAAATACATAACAAAAACCATTAGGGCTAACAAGCACTTTCAATACAGTAACAATACATCACAACAAAGCACAACATATACCCAAGGCATACAGAGATACACTCGGTAATGCAGTGAAAGCAAGTGATAAAAATAAGACTACTGAATGATGATGATGATGATGATGATGATGGCGATGATGATGATGATAATAATAATAATGCAGTACTAGGCAGTGGCTCTCATGGCTTCGGATCTTAACTGACTGGAGATTTTATCACGTTCATTGTTTTGTTTTGGTATAAAAGATGGGCTAGAGCAAATATTCTGCTCAATACCACAGATTTGCTTGTCAGTTGTTTAAACTGAACCAGTTGAGCATGTCCCTTAGTGGCTGACGACGTTTGCATTTCTGATCACGATCAGAGGTAGTGGGGGAACACCATAGCCATGTGTCGAGAGAAATTCTTTTCGGGCTTTGGATAATTCACCTTTGGAAATATGGGTATGCATGTACCTGGTGTACCCTTATCAGACGGGTAGTCATGATGCGTGTACTGGACTTCGTACATTTTACCACAGTGTTACTTTGATGGCATGCAGCACTCTCTCACTCAATAATAATAATAATAATAATAATATTAATAATAATAATAATAATAATAATAATAATAATAATAATAATAATAATAATAATAATAATAATAATAATAATAATAATAATAATGCCTCTATTCTAGGAATCAAAGGAAAAAAATTGAGGGCAGGCGCTAGTCGGAACCATCGACTTCAGCACTCAGCAGGTATTTATTGCATCGACTTCGAAATAATGGAAGGCAAAATTGACTTCGATTAGATTTTAATCCAGATTGTAAAACCTAGAAGAAATATCTCAAGGTGTTTTGTCCGATTCTCTAATCGATACTTGCAGCTTACTCACCACATAAATATGATAACAACGATTTCTTAATTGCTTATAGCAATGAAGAAATACTAACTTTATCCTTATAATATTGAGCAAATAACATTGAGCTAAGTAATATCATTGTTACGTATAATCTACTGTAACTACCGCTACATATAAAATTATTGTAAAATAGTAAAAGTTTCTGTATTTGTCAAACTGATAATATAAATACAGTACAAATAACAATAATGCAGGAGAAGGAACGAAGGAAATATGAATGGAAAGAAAGAGAATAGAAGATGGAAATTAAAAACAAATTGAAATGAAAACTGAATTGAAGAATCAAAGGAACTAAAAGTAAAAGACAGAAAAGATAAAAAGACGGAGGAAGGTCGGGAATACAAAATGAGGGATACAAAAGTAATGTATAGAAAATGTGTGTCTCTTCTGGAATACATTACACTCACACGGATAGAGTTAAAATATTAAGAAGGACTGATGAATGACCTAACATATTTAATAAATTAAAAACATATATATGTTATATCACAGAGCAAAGCAACACATCTCTACCCTACGAAAGCCGGAAGTATTTATTTGTTGCTTTTGCATTGGATGGTACCGTGGTGGTGGTATTAACTTTATTGACTTTTTGTGAAATGACACATTTTAATATATTGGACTGTTTGATATATATATGCCTGCATTGAGTGTGAGTGTGTCTGTTGTGGTTTCTTGATGTTGGTTGAGGAGCTGTGGAGTTCAATATGGTACATTATTGTGTTTGTTGATGTATATTGATCTATATTGTTTATATTGTATTATTGTGTATATATATATATATGTAAGAATATGAGTATGTATGCACACATATTTATATTTATATGTAAATTATTTAGGTTTTGTACTCATACTTGCATTAAAATCTCTGAAGAGGCCGTAAGATATTCTTGTTAATGTCTCATTTATACCTGCATTATATGGCTAATAGGTTAAATGAGACATACGTGTCTTCACGGCCGAAACAGCTGTCAGCTACAATGTAAATGTATTTCTATGTCTTGTTATATTTGTACTATATTAATGTATAATATCATTGCTATTGTGTAGTGGTTTAATAAAGTATTGATTCGGTATTATCTGATAGTTGATGATTGATTTAGATATATTTCTCCATTTTCTCATTTTGTGTATATATATATATATATATATATATATATATATATTACTCAGCCCCTCAATCTCTCTAAATATATAGACGCGAACATTAGAAGTATAGTCGCAATTAGTTTAGTTAAGAAAACGTTTGTAGCTACGGACAGGTAAATATTTATAATTTACATCCTGTTAATAATCTTTCATTTTCTGTTTCAGCTTCGTAACCTCCTCTCTTTCTTTTCTTTCTCCCTCTGTCTCTTCACTTCTCTCTATCACACCATCTTTCTTCTCTCAGCCGCTCAATCTTTTGCATCACTTCCTCTCTTTCATCTCTTTCTCTATCACACAATCTTTCTTCTCTCAGCCTCTCTCAATCTTCCTAAATATATAGACTCTCTCTTCTTATCTTCTCTCAGCCGCTCAATCTTTTGCATAACCTCCTCTCTTTCATTTCTTTCTCTTTCTGTCTCTTCACTTCTCTCCCTCACACCATCTTTCCTCTCTCAGCCTCTCAATTTTTCTAAATATACAGACGCGAACTTTCTTCACTTACTCTCTTCTTATCTTCTCTCAGCTCTCAATCTCTCTAAATACATAGACACTTTCTTTCTCTATTTCTTCTCTACCCTCTATCGCACTATCAAATTTTAAATATAATTAGATAGATGAATAAATAAACTATCCAAAATGTCCAGAACCTGGAGAAGTAACAATTAGCGTTGTTCCTGAGAGCCTGGTAATGCGCCGACGGAGATAATCCGAACAACATAATTACAGCTGAGCTGAAGAGCAGTGGATATAAAAGGACGATAGCACAGATAGAGCGAAAGAAGCAGGAGTTTATACGCTCTTATGCACTCATAAGATCTCACATTGGCACGCTTGACGCAATCTTTGACAACGAACAAAATAAAGATGGCAAGGATGGAGGCGCGGGTGCTGATGAAAGATGTCACCCCACTTGGTAGACACCCAGGACAACAACAAAGAAGATTCAAGTGAGAAACCTGCCCGGGAAGTAAACCCAAGTGCAAGTGCTCCTACCAGCAACAAAATCCAAAACCATGGAGATGAAAGAGCCAAAAAAGAAATAAAAGGAGAAAAAACTAAAAGAAAAACAAATGACGAAACAGCCAAAGAAGGAAAAACTAAAATTCAATCAAAACCAAAAGATGAAACAGCCAAGGATAGAAGCAAACCTGACTATCCATGTACCAAAAAGGATAGAAACAGACAGCGCACACGAATGTGTAAATTCTACCTGAAAGGTGTCTGCTGGCATGGAGAGGAAGGTGCAGGCTGCCGTTTTGCACATCAAAGACCCTGCCACATAAACATTAAACATGTCAGAAACCAACTACAACAAGGAAAAGGAATGGACCACGCTACAAACCGCCATGTTATTGAAAGGGCAGCTGCTGAACAAGAATCGTTTTTGTGCATGGCACAAAAGATTGTACAGCAGCTAACCTGGCTCCATCAAACTCAAACTCGCAGATGGGACTATCCACAATACACAAGACCGCCACAGCAAATAGACCCAAGGTGGACACCGCCGGCAACAGGATACATATCACCTCGATGCTCCCACTGAATATCAGAGGACTGCTAACACTCAGTAACAGGACAAAAAATCCCTTCTCGAGAGACTTGTTGCATGCAATCAAGCTTATGCATAGCACTTACGGAACACACCTGAAACCGGACATAGCAGATGCGGAAATACACATACCACAGTATGTTGTACTACGGACCGACAGAAAAGAAAGAGTCATGGAGGAGTTGCCATGTACACATCCGTGAGGACCTCACACCCCAGGTCCTTTTGTCATACTCAAATTCGGTGTGTGACACACTATTGTACATATAAGCAACTGGTGTAGTTATATGTGCTACATATCGCCCTCCAGATGCCCCAAGCCATGTAGGCAAGTTTGAAGACTGCCTTATAAAAATTGAAGAAGTTCTAGTCACATTAGAACAACACATAAGTGTACTTCTTATGGGAGACTTCAATCTACCCATTGTCAGATGGCTCGATGGCCTTTCTCTCCCAGGAATGACACGATGCGAACGAGGACAGGCGAGGTCCCTCCTGAACCTCATTAACACTCTGTATATGGAGCAAGTAATACTCCAACCAACCAGGGCAGGTAACATACTGAATCTCTGCTTCACAAATAATATGGATCTCATCCATAATGT
>NC_042998.1:130862876-130865376 GCF_006345805.1 Octopus sinensis | reverse complement strand
CGGTTTTGGTTAAACTGCATTGCAAAATGTGGGAGTAGTTAGGAATCTAAATCGGAGTAGACAGACACACAACCTTTCTTTTATATATAAATATTTTCGTCCTAAAAAACTTTGTATGGATTGAATGGTTACCTCTATGGAAATATATACACGCACATTATACATACATGTGTGTATAGATGAATATATAAATACATTTAAATATCTATATACACTTTTGGGCGATCTTTCTGCTACTTGGATATAGGTCTTATATTCGTCGTAAAAAACTTTCCTGTCACACACTCACGCACACGCACACACACACACACACACGCATCCTCACACACACACACGCACACACACACACACACTCACACACACGTTAGCTTACAATTTTATTTATATATTTGCGTGTCTATGTGTGTAAAGAGGAAGTGGGAATGTAGAGTGAAAGAGTCACTCACTACAGAAAGTGAATTACTTTCACTTTATTCGTTGCACACTGTGTGTGTGCGTTTGCGTGTGCTGTATCCCACACTAAGAGAAGCATTTGACTCATACACCACAATGTGAGTTTTCTCTAAGTTTTGCTTAATTGGGGTTGAAATTTTAAAAAGTGGACCTGGCACGACCCGATGCATTCTACTCTTAAAAATGCTAGGTAAATTGTAATTGAAGAAATCCTATATTGTAGATTTCTACAAGATACAAAGGGAGGCAGATAAAACCTGCCTTTTATAATAAGATATATATATATATATGTGTGTGTGTGTGTGTGTGTATGCATATATATATGTATGTATATATATATATATATATATATATATATATATATATATATATATATATAGAAAGAGAGAGAGAGAGAGAGAGAGAGGGGGGTTATGAGATGTAATGGTGTCAATAAGACCCAAAGATGTCTTCAAATGCAATATCCCTGCATATCTCACATCTATTTGCATTCCTCCACTTCACTCTCTATTTCGTATCTTATCTAAATTAACTATTACTTAACCATTTTCTCAAACTGTCCCAGATGAAGGTATATAAAAAAATCCTGCAAACAGCTGTAAGATCTATTTATAAACGTTCTAAAATCTTCACATCCTTGGTTTTATATATATATATTATATATATATACTAGCAGTATCGCCCGGCGTTGCTCGGGTTGTAAGGGAAATAAATATATAAGCATTTTTAGAGAGTTATAGCCAAAAAATGCATTAAAAATTGAAAAAAAAATAAGGTAATTTTTTTTTTAAATCGATGACACTTCGTAGATGTTTTTAGAGAGTTACTTCCCTTATATAAAAGCGAAAAATGCATTAAAATGGAAAAATATGATGGTAAATTTTTTTAAATCGTAGACTCATCGTAGACGCGCGCTAATACCCAGAAGGGCTCGATATGAATCACTACTATAAGATACCCGCTTTTGGTTAAACTGCACCGCAAAATGTGGGAGTAGTTACGAATCTAAATCGTAGGAGACAGACACACAACTTCACTCTTATATAAAGATGCTTTTTTTTTCAGCATAGAGTTAGATTTATGAAGGTCTTCAGTAGAAAATCCTTCGAATTCTGACTCGCTGCTTGATATAATGAAATTCGTATCCATTTTTTGTTAGAATTACAAATTTTGAAAACACAATAGGAACAAATTTCGGAACTGTTTCATACTTTCAGTTTAGTCTTCCTCAAATCACTCTGTCGCTATTTACTCTCTTCCAAGAACATTTTCACTCACTCTTATCTCTTAGCTTGCCATACATTTTACTCATGTATCTATCAGCGTGATAGACAGAAACAAATATTACATCGCCATCGCCATCGCCATCGCATTCTATTGTCTACCTGTCAACACACACACAGTGAATTAGTTTCACTTTATTCGTTGCACACTGTGTGTGTGCGTTTGCGTGTGCTGTTAACCAGACTAAGAAAAGCATTTGACATACACACCAGAATGTGAGTTTTCTGTAAATTTTGCTTAATTGGAGTTTAAATTTTAAAACTGGACCTGGCATGACCCGATGCATTCTACTCTTAAAAATGCTAGGTAAATTGTAATTGAAGAAATCCTATATTGTAGATTTCTATAAGTGACAAAGGGAGGCAGATAAAATCTGCCTTTTATATAAGAATATATATATATATATATATATATAGATATATATATATATATATAAATGTATGATAAATACAAGATAAATTTGAACCACTTATACTCTAAGTACGTCTTGACGTTACAACCCCTGCAATGTGTTTCCATTGCACAATTGAACGTTGACACACAACAGCTTTTCAGTGCAAAACTTTCTTATGGTATAACAGTTTGCAAAGAATGCAAATGACAATAATGGAGAAACGTGTGTAGGGAATAAATTGTATAAAGTTCGTCTCGTGTTTATCATATCTTTTTTTGTACATCCGCTCTGTATACCGTAGCCAGTAATAATGTTTGTTACAGTAGTAACCACACCACTAGGCAGACTGGAGGAATATATTGTACGCGG
>NC_042998.1:130830376-130855376 GCF_006345805.1 Octopus sinensis | reverse complement strand
AATAGTATATGGTGGGAACCCCCTGACTGAGATTGCAATGTGTTCTGACTTTTATTTTGTCTTTTTATTTTTAGATGATAACAGTAAGAGAGAGGATGAGAATGTTTGAGTAAATAGAAGTACTGAATAAGCAGATATAATTCCATGGAATTTATCCTGTCATTGCTACTATCATGTGCTTTTTGGCAAGTAACTTTATGCTAAAAACTAGCGTTTACATTGATTTAAGTGTAAGCATAAATTGCTAAGCACGACCATTATACTGAAATTCGATTTTAAAAATTCTCGAAGTAGAAATAAGCGTATACGACCAAGTAATTGACCGGCGTCCCTACTCTATTTAGCAGTTTGTTATGCAGAGAGAGAAGTGTGTAACTCCAACTGTAGAGGTCCTTAAGTATTCGAAAATCTTTTTAGTTATGAATAATATCCTTTTTACTATAAATACAATGCCTGAAATTTTGCGGGAGACATTAATTGATCACATCGACCCCAGTGCTTGACTGATGCTTACTTCATCGACTCCGAAAGGAAGAAACACAAAGTAGACCTCGGTGGAATTTGAGCTCAGAACACAAGACAGACGAAATGCTACCGATTCTGCAAGCTCACGCCATGCAAAGGTAGATAATATTAGAGGGATTTCAATGATTAGTATACTGTTGCTAATAAAGCCTGACATCCAAGATGAGGACTTTTAATTAATAAACTGACTGTTCTGACTATATGAATGCAGGTACTCAAAGGAAGGTACAACTCGTAACTGAAAGCGAAATTTGCACTGATAAATAAGCTAATACTTTGTGGGTTTCCTATGGCATGGGTGCATGGTAAGAGGTTTACTTCTCAACCATATGTTTTCAGGCAGACGCTATCCAATTGTATGGCATTTTGGGCATGTATCATCTACTACATTTTCGGGCCGACGAAGTTCTTGTGAGTGGATATGAAAGAAGAAATCTGAAAAAAAAACCGACGTATATATATATATATATATATATATATATATATATATATATATATATGTATGTATATATAAGCGAGAAAGAAGCAACAAGAATGGATAGGCTTTTAGTACAATCGTTTCATACAAGGACAGGCTTTATTAAAAGTTGTAAAAATTACAGCATATAAACGTGTCCCGTACTCATCAGCTAAAATACATGTGAGTTCTCTAGACATCCTAGTGGTTGAGGCTATACTCATGAAGTAATGTAGATAATTAAGTAACATAAACAGATTTCCAAAGTTCATTAAAGTTCTTTAAAGATGATGTACAGTCTTATCACAGAATTTTAAAAAGGTTCTAATAGCATCACAGAGAAGGTGACCTAATCCATAGAGCACATATGAACACATATGTGCTCTATGGATTAGATCACCTTCTCTGTGATGCTATTAGAACCTTTTTAAAATTCTGTGATAAGACTGTACATCATCTTTAAAGAACTTTAATGAACTTTGGAAATCTGTTTATGTTACTTAATTATCTACATTACTTCATGAGTATAGCCTCAACCACTAGGATGTCTAGAGAACTCACATGTATTTTAGCTGATGAGTACGGGACACGTTTATATGCTGTAATTTTTACAACTTTTAATAAAGCCTGTCCTTGTATGAAACGATTGTACTAAAAACCTATCCATTCTTGTTGCTTCTTTCTCGCTTATAATCACCCCACATTACTGTATTGTTAAAACAGTATAGTTTGTTTTTGGTGCATCTAAGTTAGGTACCATATTCAAGTAAATTCATTTAAATTAACTTGAATCTTTATTGCTTTTTATATATATATATATATATATACATACATACATACATATATACATACATACATGCATACATACATACATACATATATATACATACATATATATATATATATATGTTGTATACGTGAATGAATATATGTGTGTGTGTCTATGTGTTTGTGACCTACATCACTTGAAATTCGGCATTGTTTTGTTTACGTAATTGTAACTTAGAGGTTAGTCAAAATGGAGAGATAGAAAAAGTAATAGACATAAAATATCATAATTGCGGGTGATTGGTTCCACTCTGACACTTCAGTGCGGTGACCCAACGTGACCGCAGTCCAATAATTGACCTAAGTAAATGATAAAAGATACAACTAATAATTTCTCATGTGGAGTTGGACTCAGTTCATAAGTAGAGTATGATGAAATCGTGTCAGTAGTAGCTGGCAATGGAAATGGGCTTAACTTTTTCGTTGGAGTGTAACATTAAACTCATTTTTTGTATACTTCCTTTTTCATGAGAACATCGATATTTATTATGATCAAACACCTTTGTCACCAGATGGATGAAGCACTAAATTTTTAAAGACAATCCGTTCAACATCTGATAACTTGAGCTGTACGAGGAAACAGTGTGTCAATGCATTTTGGTATTTTTATTCAGCTGTATCCGAAGCCTATCGAATATATTCAATGAAGTAGGTCTATCTATTACAGCCAACAAAATTCTGATCGTTACAGAAACATTTGAGGGTAATATCGCTATTATTTCTAGGTGGTCGAGTGACTGTATAAAGCCTTCCTAATCAGGTGTCGTAGATGCATGACAACAAACATAGTAGTTCGAATATTGTTATCTCAAAGTGCTGTGTACATATAAAATTAGTGCAAAACAAAACGCGGCAAACTAGCCGAATTGTTAGCACACCGGCAAAATACTTAGCAGCATTTCTTCCGACTTTATGTCATGAGTTCAAATGCCACCGGGTTCGACTTTGCCGTTCATTCTTTCGAGGTTGATAGAACAGATACTATTTGAACACGAGCTGATGTAATCGATTTACACTTCCATCGAAATTTGATGGCCTTGTGCTAAAATTTGAAACCATTACTAGTGCTACAGAATGTATTTATAGATTTTAGCCAACACATTGTGTATAAACAGATTCAGACATATTGCTGATCATTGTGTACAATGTGTGTGTCAATTATTTGCATCGTTACAGATACCCGTATTTTTAAAGTAACGTGAAACCGAGTTACATTGAACAGTTTTAGACTTCTTATTGCAATAATTTCATAAACTTTTTTTTAATCTTAACTAAATTTGATTATGTTAGGCGCAGGAGTGGCTGTGTGGTAAGTAGCTTGCTAACCAACCACATGGCTCCGGGTTCAGTCCCACTGCGTGGCATCTTGGGCAAGTATCTTCTGCTATAGCCCCGGGCCGACCAATGCCTTGTGAGTGGATTTGGTAGACGGAAACTGAAAGAAGCCTGTCGTATATATGTATATATATATATATATGTGTGTGTGTGTGTGTGTGTTTGTGTGTTTGTCCCCCTAGCATTGCTTGACAACCGATGCTGGTGTGTTTACGTCCCCGTCACTTAGCGGTTCGGCAAAATAGACCGATAGAATAAGTACTGGGCTTACAAAGAATAAGTCCCGGGGTCGATTTGCTCGATTAAAGGCGGTGCTCCAGCATGGCCGCAGTCAAATGACTGAAACAAGTAAAAGATAAAAGATAAAAGATAAAGATAAAGATAAATGTTAGGGGGACTAAATAGGTAAGCTGATATATGAAATAGAGATCAGTTGCAGTCAATATTTGATTACTTCTTTTTTATATAATTGTCGTTGTTCAAAGTAACTCCTGATTTGGGATTACTTTGAACAGTAATGTTGTTTTTGAACAGTGATGTTCAAAATTACTCTTATTACTCGATCCAAAATACAAGTTAATCCTAAAAAAAAAAATACAATATTGTTTAAAGAATTATACTTTGCGCGTGTTTGTGTGCGTGCGTATGTATGTGCCCGTGTGCCCGTGTATAGGTGAGTATATGCATGTATATATATATATAAATATATATGTATGTAGGTATGTATGTATGTATGTATGTATGTATGTATGTATGTATGTATGTATGTATGTATGAATGTATGTACATAAGAAGAAACCAAAGTAGAGAAAGCAATAACGTTGCAGAAAACATTTACATTGATTCTCGCTATCTTCATGGGATTCGGAAGAATGATGGTAGTAGTACATTAATAGAAGTATCGACTTACCACCACTATTCTATTGTCTTATTGGGAGTGTGTATGCGTTTGTGTGTGCCTGTGTGTGTGTGTGTGTTTGTGGTGTATAAATTATAAATAATCTGACATAGTAGCAGGTGTTTGTGAAAGGAAGATATTTTATCTCCTTATAAACAGCGAATGCAAGATATCGTTTCATTTGGTTTTACTGGTGAGGGAGAGTAAAGGGCAGGAAAGAGTTTTAGTCTTTTTTTTTTTTTTCCTTACATTCTTCACAATGGGTGGCATTTCATTCCCAATTGTTATAGATGATAGACCCCGCTGGCAGTGGATGAATATTCTTCTCGATAATAATTGCTAGAACAAAAATAGCAGCGGAAACAACATCGACACTAAATGTAAACGACAGTATGTACGAACAACTGTAGCAAAATAACACATCTTAATAGCTCAACATCTTTCTCATTCTCTCTTTCTGTGTGCGTGTGTATACATATACTATAAATATGGGTGTTTGTGTGTGCGTGTGTTTGCGTGTGTGTTTATGTATTTGTGTATGTGTAAGTATGTGTAGTTATGCAAGAATATATATACATTTCTTTACTACCCACAAGGGGCTAAACACAGAGGGGACGAACAAGGACAGACGAATGGATTAAGTCAATTACATCGATCCCAGTGCGTAACAGGTACTTAATTTATCGACCCCGAAAGGATGAAAGGCAAAGTCGACCTCGGCGGAATTTGAACTCAGACCGTAATGGCAGACAAAATACGGCTACGCATTTCGCCCGGCATGCTAACGTTTCTGCCAGTTCGCCGCATTGGGAACTGTCACAAATCACTATTCCTGCTTTCGCACAGACGATATTCGGGCGATTAAGAAAACTGGAAATATATGGTTATTTTATAACCATATAGTAATAATGCTTGCTTATCATAAGGAAAGATGGCTGTTTAATAGGATATGTATATCTTACAGGGTAGCAAATTTATCTTTGATTGAAAAATTGAAAAGGAGCAACACTTAGAATAATAGAAATAATGATGTAGCAAGCACAACAGATATATAAGTCAATATAAAACAATATATGCATTTAATGCTAAAAATGTAAAAGGAGTTGAAATTTGTGTGTATATAAAGAAAAAAAAATGTTCAAAATTGTAAAGGAAGTAACCCCATGCATTTAAAGATTGAATGTGTTAAGAGACGTATTATTCCATTTTTTTCAATATTCAGGCATATGGAATACATATATTTGTTAGATCAACTAGATCTCCGTTCATATTTTTGCAGATAAATAATTTGAGGCGTATGTACGTTAATCCAACTTTCTTTCATTATATGCTGATATATAGAAAGCTTCGGGAGAATCTTACCGGGTTCCTGTATACATGATTATGTTGATAAAAGCAAGCTTTACAAAAATTTATGGCTAATACAATATAAGTTTCTGATGCTCTGATGTTCTCTTATTTGCGTTAGTACTAATTATTAGAAACTTTTAAAAACAACTAAATTGAGGAAGAAATTGTTTTAAATAATTCAGTCAGACATAGAGTGGTTTTATTTATGTTACAGAGAATTATTTTTTATTATAATGTGAAATGGAATTTATTAATTTTTGCAAAAAAAAACCTGTCTTAAGGTAATTTACATGAACTATCTTATGTTGTGATTAATTATTGATCGGAAAAAGAAAGAAATTCAATCAAAAGTCATGCCATTTACGATCGTATGCTTAAACTGAAGGATAGATTACACGATATTTCTTATCTTGAGATATTAGAATGGATTGTGTATTGTATGTCATCTAAATAAAGTTATGTACTCTATATTGTTGGTGGTTATTCCATCGTATCTAGGCGCAATTTTCAAAATTGTTACATCTTATCGACACAGCTAATGGATATTTTACGTTGTATTATAAGGGAATTTCAAGCTTTACGAATTTCGGTATAACACAGTTGCGCAAACGTTTTCAGTATCATTTAAATGTTTTCCAGCGAGGAATTTCATACAGACTGGTATGGTTTTACTTGGTAAAGATGAAGCCAAAATTTATCCTTCCTTAATATCTTTAAACCACACACACATGTCCCATCCCCAATATGTTCATAGTCATTCATTGTCATTTATTGTAACTAACGACTTAGTGCTTTTAATTACTAATTCTGGTTAGAATACGCTTAATTCTTTTGTTATTGTTATAGCATCCTTTGTATAATGTGTGTAACACGTCATTTTCCTTTTCTTATGTTTTCGTGATTCTACTTAATGCTTTATATTAGACATCAGATATTTATGCTCCATATTGAATAATAAATACCTACTTCTACTGTATATTGAAGAAAAACAGAATACTCAGTACTAAGTTGAATTACAGTCAACAATCAGATGCAATTTTGATTTATGATTGAAAGGAGGTTAATAGGCGGTTCTACTAGAGGAATTTTATTATCTTGAAAAACTGAAATTAATAGGAAGTCTACCCCATAAAATGCAGTATCATTATCATGGCATAAGGGGCAACTTAGCAAGAACACCGGATACAATTCCACGCATTATTTGTTCTGACTTTCTACGATCTAATTTCCGATCCTGCAGCGGTCACCTTTGGCTTTCACCATTTCGTGGTCGTTACGAAGCCAGGACGTGGAGAGTAGAAGAGTTAAAATTATATTCTGAGATACATTGTGGTAGATGTTCCAGTTTTCTGCATCGTCATAGTAACGCATGCGATGCATTGTTACAAACTTATCACAGCCAAGTTGGTGGTACCGAGAGGAGAAATGTACAGACATGGGCAACTGCAAACCTTCATTAATCAAAAATTTGTGTATAAAGATCCGTGTATGCGTAGGCAGATTCATGGGCAACCTGAACCAGTAAACGTTCTTTATAATCATCTAATGCTACATAAAATACTACATAAAAACGGAAGTTATTGCAGTTTTAAATATCACTAATATTATCCTGGTTGCTCGAAAGATAATATCTATATTGCACTTTGGCTGTGATTGTTAAATTCAATAAATTAAGTCAGATCTATTGAATTAGTAGGAAGTAACCTAAAAGCATAGATCTGTCTAAATATGACGGTGACTTGGAGGTTTCTAAAAAGTAAACAAGAACCAAAACTGCCGTTACAGCTACTTAAAAAGACTGTCCTTATCAAGGACGGGAAATTTCGAGAAATTTTTATTGATTGCAATATAAATGTAACAACAATGCTGATCTAATTACTTCAATACAATATACTGCAAAAAGAAAACGGCATATATTCTTGTGTTAATTCTATGTAATTCATTATTGAATTGCTGATTCAGGAGTTCAATTCGAGATGTAGGTCAGATAGTAATTATGCGAAATATTGAAATGCAAGAAAATCAATTCGGTATAGAACAAGTAGAAAGTTATTCAGATCTGTTTTTAAGAAAAAGGAAATTAGCAAGCAGAATATTTAGTCCACTATTATCCTTACTTAATCGATGATGTTTTAGAACATCAGAACTGGTTTTAGGTCAGAAATGTGTTGGAAGGTGGATATCATAATTTCTTCCTATAAAGATAACTAGTCGCGAATTATTCAGATCTGTAGGTAAGTGTTTATCATAAAATATCCCGTTGGTTATTATTATTACTGTAACGATAACCTTGTAGTTGATTCGTAGACTTACGTCAGGAATAGATTGTATGATGTCGTTAAGTGCCGAGAGATGTATATAATGTGTTTATCATAGAAATAATTAACTATTTAAACAACATCCAAATTCTTAAGTAAGATAAGAAGGATGTTTGCAGAAATGTCTTCATAGTATTAGTAGTAACACATAAGGGGAGATGAGCTAAACAAAATTATTTGCAACAATAACCAATATAAACTACAAAATTATCCACATTGTAGCAAAAGATCTGCAGCAAAACAAAAACAATTGATCAACGGATTGTAAATAGAAGATACTCCGACGTCCACTCAAAATACATTTACAGCAAAATTTGTATAATAAAGTATCGAGGAAAGAAAAGAAAAACGAAATGAGGCGTAAACGGAGATTTGTTACTCTTGTTAGATTTTAATGTTGTTTTGTGCGTGCAAATGAGTACGTGTGCTTGTGTGTGCGTGCCTGTGTGTGTGTGTGTGTGTACCGATAGATGTTTGTATACAAGAATTAATGTATATGAATTGACAACTGGTACTACTGAACAGATTTATTTTCTTATGAACAGGGAAGTGATATATCTTTAGCTTGTGACTAATATATTCCCATTCCAGAACTCACCACACAATAGAATCATAAAGCAAAATTTTGTTACATTGATGTTCTGAGCTCACATATTAAGGTACGTAAAGTTTTCTCGATCACTTCCGATTAATATCTTCATTTTCATGAAAACCTAGCTAACAAATATTCTTGTCATGAATTTTTATTTCAATCTGCTATTGTATATGCAACACTCCCGTTAATTGTTTTGCAGCACAGCTTTTGCTTATTTCGCGAACATATATCAGTTTATGATGCTTACTGTTATTAACCATATCAGCTGGCACGTCTCATTTTAATGTGGCACAGGTAAACACTCATATCCTTCTTACAAATCCAAATGATACATAACAAGTGGTATGCGCCTATAATGAACCGTTTTTATCCCCCACTCAGTATTTCAAGACCTCTTATAAGCACATTAGTGACCTAAATCTAGGATTGCACTACTATAAGATCATCGCTACTGTAACGATAATAACGATGAAGTTTCTTTTTATTGGTATTATCCTTATTCAGAACTGAATAGTTCTGAACTAGTTATCATTGTATTATGTAGTGATTTTGTTCATGTGCATACTCCCCTCTGACATAAACCCAGTACTGGAAATCTATAACATCATTAACTCAGAAGGAAAATAGCAGACTGAATATTCTCATTGCAATTTCCTGCAGACGGATCTGAATAACATTCTGCTAGTTATATAGTTCTATAATGAATTGATTTTCTTCTCCATTTCAATACCTCTCATAATGTTACTCTTGACCTAAATCTCAAAGTGAACTCCTTGAATCAGCTTGAATCAATTGGATCAGTTCGGTAACGATTTACACTGATTTAATATCTAGTGTGGTTTTCCTTCCCTATAGTGTAATTAACTTTTGACATCTACTAGTCAGCACATTTTCCTTGTAGCTAACAAAATTTTTCTGAATTACACAAATACAAGATAAATTGAGTATTCATAACAGTACCGCAGCAAATTTCTCTAAACAGATCTATTTTCTTTATGCCTAGTCTCATTATTACTGGCTAGTACTGACCTAATTGACTGATTCGAACGTACAACAGATTAATGCAATATTCATATGATCTTTGGATTCACTTGGGAAACGGTACTGACTTTCAGTATACATAGACAGATTTAATTAACTATCAACTTATCGTAGCAGTACGTGATGATTATAGTGTAATTGATCAAATACGATAACATTCTTCCGTGGTTCTGTAGTTATTTTCCTCAACTTCACAACTGGCTATTTCAGCTTAAAGCATTCGTGAATAGTTGCGTGTGCTACAAGACATCTTAGCGTCTAAGTATTACCTATCAGTATATTCGCTTTACATTCTTTCCTGACATTCCCAACATACGTGTTTTTATGTTTCTCTGCGTCAATATTAATTTCTGTGTGCAAGAAAGCATTTATATATTATTATATTTTCGCTCAAAGGAAAAGAGGGCATAATGCATTTTAAACGTCACAGTAATATCCTCACTCCATATATGTATGTATGTATGTATGTATGTATGTATGTATGTATGTATGTATGTAGGTATGTATGTATGTATGTATGTATGTATGTAGGTATGTATGTATGTATGTATGCATGTATATATGTATGTATATATGTATGTATGTATGTATATATGCGTGTATATATATATATATATATATACATACATACATACATATATATATATATATATATATATATATAATATATATATATATTATATATATATATATATATATATATATACATACATATATACATATATGACAAAGGTCGTATCCATCTTGAGCGTACAGCTCCAGCAGTCAGCAGAGCTTAATCAAGTTTCCATGTTTCTTAACAGAGGGTGGGAAAAATACTAACCCCTGAAAAGACTCTAGTTGCTCACAGAGTTAACTCATCACCTGGTATTCAATAGACTTAAGATAATCAGGGATTTAGGTGATCTTAATGAGCGTAAATTCTGTTCAAACATATCGTGTTCCATATTTCACAAGGCTATGTCACGCTTCTTATACTTAAACATTGTAAACAGTTGAACACAATCGTGCGCATACATATATACATACGTAGACACATATGCATGCACACACGCAAAAGTACACACACATATGTACGTATGTACACACACATACACACACACACATGCAATATCGAACACATACACATATGTGTTTTGCTAGTTCGTGGGTAGGTTTTTCAACATCCCGTGTCCGAACGAATCAAGGTAAATAATGCAAGGTAAATCGCTGTCTACGACTATATGTAAAATGGTGTAAGAACCATTTACTGGTATGTCCCGGAAATTACTATAAACACAATTTTATTATCATTTGCTCATATGTATGTTTCAATTTGCTGTTTCGAGGTTTGCATATGACGCAAGTTTCGAATGCAAGTGGATGTTTTAGTTCTCTGTAAAATAATGCAATAACGTCCACCCTAAATATCATTCGTAGTTAAGCATTCAATTCCGCTTGTAACATCCAATGTAGATTACCATATATATATATATATATATATATATATATATATATATATATATAATATATATATATATATATATATATATATATGTATGTATGTATATATATATATATATATATATATATATATATATATATATATATATGTATATATATATATATGTATATATATATAATATAATAATAATAATAATAATAATAATAATAATAATAATAATAATAATAATAATAATAATAAAACAGGATCGAACCGATCAATACCGGTTGTGACTTACAGCTTCAATATCATTAAATGGTAAATAACTGAAATATGTAATTTTGACAGAAAAATACGAAATTTGTTGTCAATGCATACAATGCATCACCCTAAGACAGATAAGGAACGACATTAACTGCCAATAAAAACAAAGGGTGGATGTGGTCTTTTACAATTAGAATTAACAATGAGTATCACCGCAATTCGCCTAGTCACCTACCTGAATAACTCTAATGACTGGATGTTAAAACTTGTCTTAAAGCACGAAAATAAGAAAACAACATACTCAGTAACAAAACAGGCAAAGGAATATCGAAGTGAATTCCAAATACAACAAATTTCAGAATTAGACGTACTAGAAACTGATACCTCAGATATTTTTACTTATAAAACCTCTGAATGGCAAAATACCCAAAGACAGCTAATAGTGCCGATATTGACAAAGCCCTTACCAATCAATGGTTATTGTCTTCTGGCTTAAAATCAGGTATATAAGGGTTTATCATAGCAGCCCAAGATCAATGCCTACCTACAAGAAACTACCAGGTCAATATATTAAAGAATGGCAGTAACTCAACATATCGTCTATATACAAAACAAAATGAAACCATTGATCGTGTTGTATGCATGTGTAGTCTTCTTGTGCCTACAGAGTATCTCAACTGGCATGATAGAGTAGCACAATACATTCACTGGGTAATTTGCAAAAACCTGGACCTGCCCGATGATAAAAACTGGTGGAAACACAAACCACATCCAGTGCTTGAAAATCATTGCATCTAACTCCTCTGGAACTTCCCCATTCAAACTGACAGAAAGACAGATGCCCATAGGCCAGACTATATATGGAAAGACTTCGGACAAAAACCATGCCTCCCCATTGATATGCTTGTCACAATCGGCATAAATGTATCTGTCAAGACCTTACCAAAAACTGAGCAAATATAAAGATCTTGAAATAGAAATTGGCAATATGTGGAACCTCTAGATGAAAACGATACCTTTTGTCATAGATGCCCTAGGAACGATAACTAAAGTTGCTGATTGCTACCTAGCTCAAAAACCAGGAAACCCCAAAATGGCAGAAATTCAAATCATAGTGCTCTTGGGAACTGCCCATATCCTATGAACAATACTGTCTATGGAATCTCAAATTTCAAAACAAACTTATGATTTTCTTATGTTTTCTTACACTTCCTATAGAACGATACTATGTGCAAAACCAAATATATGCCACCCTAGATATAACACAAACTTGAACTTCTAACTTGATTCTCGAGGTCTTTGGGTGTGACTTGAAGCCAACTTGTACAAATACAAAGCAAAAGGCAAAGATATTATGATAATAATAATAATAATAATAATAATAATAATAATAATATAATAATAATAATAATAATAATAATAATAATAATAATAATAATAATAATAATAATAATAATCTCAGTTAAATGCCCGTAAAAAAGGTGTTAGCCATAAAATCCTTAGCATTTTCAGTTGTTATAGTTTCAATGCGTTGAACTGGAATATCAGCAATATAAGGACATTTGACAAGAAATACGTAAACTGCTGTCTTGCAGTAAGAAGCACTACCCAATAATATCTCGGCAAATGAATTTGATAATCTCAGAAAATATAAAGATATACTGATCGAAATTTAAAACATGTGGCATCTCAAGATAGTTGCAATACCAATGACTGAAAGATCACTTGGAATGATCGAAAAAGGAACTGAAAATAATTATTTGAGGATGATCCCTGCCTTACCATCTATGCAGGAAGTGCAAAATATTATCTTAACTGGTACGTCACACGTACTTAGAACAGCATTGTCGCTGTGAGCTTCCGTTTATTGTTTCCCCTTTACTTTCTTTGATTACTCCTTTCATTTTCCCCCTTTTTCTCTCTGTCTTTGACCCCTTTTTTCTATCACATGTCTTTCTAAAGGAAGAATCTGGTGTGTTTATTTTAATGGCCTACCAATGTATACTATGGGTTTATCTGCCCTAGATGTCAGGAAGACACTCGGCAAGAAATGGAAACAAAATTGAAAGATGATAATGATGATAGTAATACCAATATCGGGCTCTCATGACATCTGATTTAAAGTGATTAGAAGTGTTATCGTGTACATATTTCGTCTTGGTATAAAAGATGGGCTACAGCAAATATTCTTCTCAATACCACATATTTGCTTGTCAGTTGTTTGACAATAGCCAGTTGAGCATGTCCCTTAGTGGCTGACGATATGTGCATCTCTGGTCATGAGCAGAAGAAGCGGGGGAGCATCATAGCTACGTGTTGAGAGGTATTCTTTGGGGTTTGAATGAGTTATCTCTTGAAATATGGGTGTTTCGTTCAACATTCTCAAATAACTCTTATTCAGGGACCTTTTGATTGGGATGGACAACTAAATCTAAAGAAACTTCTAACTGGGCCCCACCTGCAAGGTCAAGCATGGTTTATCTTTACATGGGATCACAATGTCACGCACATGAAGTAATGCATGTTCCTAGTGTACCTTCATCAGACGGGTAGTGATGATGGGTATATTGGCCTTCCTATATTTTACCCCAGTGTCATTGTAATGGCATGCACTGCTCTCGTACATAATAATAATGATGATGAAGATGGTGGTGGTAATAATAATAATAATGATAATGATAATAATAATAATAATAATAATAATAATAATAATAATAATAATAATAATAATAATAATAATAATGATAATGGTAATTATTATTATTATTATTATTATTATTATTATTATTATTATTATCTCCTAACGAAATGATGAGGATGGTGATGATGGTGATGATTATGATGATGACGGAGGTGGTGGTAGCGGTGGTGGAGTTGTGGCGGTGGTGGTGGTGGTGGTGATGATGATGATGATGATGATGATGATGATGATGATGATGATGATGATGATGAAATTAGTTTGAAATAACGATAACGACATCAAAGAACTACTTATATAATTGTTTATTTGAAATAAAGTTTCACTAAAACTTGAAATAAGCTCAATAAAAAATACAAAAACAACAATAACATTACGAACAACCTTGAGAAGCAAAAAGAACGACAGTAAATCAAAAGAAAAGAAGCTATGAATATTTTATTGAATTCATTTATATTTCTAAATAAAATTGTTGTAGTTTAATTTCTGCTAAGCTAAGATTTCTATCCATTTATCACTGACATTTTAGTGCAAAATTGCTTGTTCTGCCTTTTCAATTTCTGGACGAATTTCTGAAGGATATATATTTCTGAAGGATATTTTTCTTACACATGAAAGTCGAATTTCTATAGATTTTCGTCTTCGTCATTTCCACCTTTCGAAAGCATTCGCTTAAATATCAAATTGATGTTGAAAATCGTTTTATATTTCAAATTTACCCACTTAACAAATATTCTCATCGTGTGAGATAATTTTCGCACGTCAGTAAATGTAAGTAAATATAATAAGGAAATATATGCATATTTCCATGTCTGTATATCTTCATTTCTTTCTGTTTATGTTGAATACTCGATTTTTTTTCTTTTTATACCATTCTATTGGAAGGTGAATTTTAATGAATCTTTTTCGCAGGTTTCTCGGTCGCGCATCTTTGCACGACTGAAAAAAATCTGATTTATCTTTATAATTTCGAATTTCATTAGGAAAGCTGTCCAAAAGTCATGTCGTACTTTTTACTTTTGATTTTCTTTGTGCTGCTATCACCAAAAGGCTGAGACCTTGCCAAGGAACTCCTTTTGTGTGATTGTTTGTTCGTTTCATACTCACTTTCCAGCTTTCTCTTCGGAATGGGTTCTGGTGAAATAGCGATTTAGACAGAACTACTCTTTTATATGTTTTATCTGTCAGTTAATCTAACTCAGATAAATATTTGTTGTAATGTTCTTTGAAAACCTTCACTCTCCGGAGTACCGACTCACTTCTTTTAGCCTCTGCCAGTAGCTCAATCTGTTGTACTGAATCAATTGTGTGTTGTGGTGGCATCGGATGGTCTAGTTTTTCGCTGTTAGCTTAAGGCTAATAATATATTTTACACATATTACTCAGGAATCATCGCATCTCATGACTAATTTCATAAATCAGAAAAAGTCAACACCCAGTAGTATCTCTGCTTACAATGTTCTCATTTTTACACCAATCCAATCATTGCGCTCTTCATAACTTCGCATATTTATATATTTCTTAATTTTTATGAATTTTTGTTTTTCATTTTATTATGATATGTGGGACGAAGGTGGTGAGTTCATAGAATTTGTTAGCAGGCCGAGCAAAAAGCTTAGCAGCATTTCGTCGGTCTTTAAGTTCTGCGTTCAAATTCCGCCGATGCCCACATTGCCTTTCATTTTTCAGGGTCCATGAAATAAATACCATTTGAACTCCAATGTTGATGTGATCGATTTTCCCCCTTTTTCGAACTTAGTGGCCTTATGACAAAATTTTAAAAGACATTATCATATGGGGAACAGTTCTCTTAAACAAATTCTTTCTGTGTCTAATCACCTTGTCACCTCAACTGGTTTCTGACTCACACTCAGTCTAATCACGAATTTCACACGGTTTAATTTTATCCCTCGCACTCTCCCTCCTAGAAAGCGATGTTATGCTTGCGCTGACGTCTACCTAAATGATACTGACCTTCTGTAATGAAGGAACACTCATATGCAGTCCAGATACCTCACTCGAAATTTGCACTGATTTCATGATAGAGTCTCAGCAACAAAAAGATACGTTCATCACATTTAAGAAGCAATCATTATTGCACCCAGTCCTTCCTCCTAAACACGCAACTAGAACCTTCATATCGCTTCAAATACCTGATAATGTAATCAATGGATCACTTCCCATGATGCTCTGCATAGTATCACAAAATCAGACCTTTCGTTTTAATTTTAGAAAATAGTTCAAATCTCATCAGCCATTAAGCTGTATAACGTTCAGATGATGACCACAATGGGCATCTCACTTCTAGAACGACTCAAAAGCTTAGTATAGATTCAACCTACAAGACACTTCAACGTCTTCCCCACATGGGTACTCACTGAACCTCTCTTTCTGTATCTCTCTGTCCCCTTCTTTCTCTCGGAATGTCTAAAATACCGGTGTTGCTGGAGTCCTTTGTTCTCATAGTTGACGGTTATCGTTTGACTTTGATTCAGGCAATTCTGACTCCTGCCACTGTCTCTTTCCACCTACATAGCGCTCAACGCCTTAACCTTACACTAAATGCGTGATGTACTCACACAATTTTGTTTTCTTTTTTGCAGTTGTCAAAATTGAAAAAGTTGATATTATGGATCTCACCAGACTTCGGGAAACAGCGTCGACCATGGCAATGATTTCCTTCTGGCCAGCTACTGATTAAAAAGAAAAGTATATTAAGCAAAAGTAACTATAAATAGGTTCATATTAGAACGGTATATTATCAAGTATTTAACGTGCATAAGATTGTAAAACAGTGATAAACTTTATAGTTTTTCTTGTTGTTTAAAACTCGGCTAAACTCGATCAATCAGAACTATAAAATATTTCAGCTTTCTCTTTGTTCTGAGCTGATATCCCGTCAGAGATGATCTTTTCACTACAATTACTCTGAAGTAAATTCATAAGGTAATACAAAGTGTTTTTTTTTTCCTTATGGCTAACACAGAAATTATTATATTTGAAGCATACCAACAATCCTGTCATCAGCACTACCGCTTTCTCTTTCTCTCTCTTTGTCTGGTGTACACACACTTGAAGGTAGCCAAACATACATACACAAACATTCAGAAGAAATTATATATAAAATAAAATAAAATCATGCATTGCGTATATCAACAACAAACATATCGAAGTAAAAGAACAAAAAGATTATATTTTAAACAGCAGCTAAAACGATAACAGCAGCAACAACCACAACAATTACAACAACAACAACTAAAATGGAGAACAATAAAAACATACAAATTAAAATATAAGTAGAAATTTGATAGCATCCCTCGCCACCAAAATGTCTGCGAGTTTAACCATAAATAACTTTCACATTACCAACCGAAACAAAAACTTTAAAAAATAAACCGCAATAAAAATGATAATAAAACTTAACAACAATAACAACACTAGCGATAATACTACATAAAATAGCAACAACAAAAACACCAGCACAAACAAACAAACAAACAAGCCAAAAGGCTTTCGGTTCTTATGGTTTTTGGTAAATTTCCAAATGTTTCTTCGTAAACAATTCGGTTCATATATTTTGCAAAGAACCGGACTTTCACCTTTTCTTTTGGTGCGGTACTAAATTTGGATTAGGAAGTGGGAATTTATCTCAGTCGCAGCGGAGAGGATAAACCAGGTTGTTCTTGTTTCTTTTTTTTGTTGTTGTTGTACTGTTGTTTCTTTTATTATTTATATCATTATTCGATGGTGTAATTGTTTCGTAGTTAGTGTTGTTGTTCCTATAATAATATCAATTGTGTGTTTGATCGTGTCACAGTATTTGTAACTGTGTGTGTGTCTGTGTTTGTGTGTGCGTCTCTGTGTGGGGGCGTACCTGTGTGTATTTGTCAGTTTATAGATCTGATAAGTTCATGCACCTTTTTCCATTTACTGTGTATGCAAAGGTTGTAGTTTTTATTTCTCATGTCAATACAAGGTGGGGATCTGATAGAATAGCTAATGATAGACATAAGGCTCTGCGATATTCGTTCCGGTTCTTTACGTTCCGAGTACAAGTACTGCAGAGGTAACCTCATGAATTGTTCGGTATAGACGCGAAATATCAAACTCCTTAATTCTCACCTATATACTCCCATTTAATTTTTGGTTAATTAAATTTGGTGAGTTTTCTACATTTTCGCATTTAAGATCACTTTTCATGAACGCTAATGATATGCTTCTTCATAGAGTTACAATTTAAGCTGAAAAAAAGATATCCGAAACTCACCTATTTTAGTATGTCAGCTTGCACTTAACTACATGTCTTCCATGTGGAGTTTCCCAAGTAAAATATGAGAGAAAATAAACTAATACCATTAGTGGCTTTTAACAGTAAAAAGACCACATAATTGTTTAAGGGGTGTGTCAATTAAACTGACATTAGGTCTTGGCTGGTACCAATTATATATGCGTGAAATACGAGACACCGAGACAGGCAAGGCATCGCGGGAGCCTCTACGCAATCACTTGATACACTAGAAATAGCAAATATATCACATTAAATAAATCTTACTGTCTTAGAGGAAGGTAGAAAGGATAGCGTGGTACTATATAATCTGTCTAACCATATACTTGTTTGTGCGTATGAATCTACATAATTGAATGATTATGGTTTGAACGCCTTCAATCATACGGCTGCTCGATTATGGCTGACCTCGAACTAAACAAGTTTGTTTCTCATCAGCAGATTTTAGACAGACACGTAAGGTAAGGGACTAAAGCAGCCATGGGAATAGTGCGCCCGCCGGACCGTCAGAATGACATGTCTGACGAAAATTTACCTTGAATATTCTAGTAGTGTGGCCCACCTGGTGACGAGCCGTATGTCATGCGGTTCCCTCCTCGAAAAGTTTGCCCGTACTTGATCTATATCTTATAGTATTTTCCTATGAATTGTGATCTCACTGTTAGAGAATTATTTCTGAAATAAGGAACGAAACCACATATTTTCAATGAAAGTTTGCGTGTAGGGTATACTCCATTAAGACTCGCATTTATTTTATGTAGCCAGAAAAAAAAAGACAAAGTTGTCTTCTGTAGGAATTCAGTTAAAACTAATAAAGACATAATCTTTCAACCGAAAATATTGTCTGGTACTCCAAAAATTCTATCAACGCTCACACTAATACTACTAAAAATTTATTTAGTTTTTGCCACGAGCGCATCTGGCGTCAATTGATATGCAGAATAGTAATGGGCATTCTTAGAAGTGAAAGTCATTAGTGAGCTAATTATCGACCGATTTTTTTGGTACTCTTTCCAAGTTAGTTGTTTTTTTCGTTATTCATTGTCTTTTAGAGAAGTGAGCATTGTTTGGAGATTTGACTAGCATTGATTGCCACAACGTCTTTGAATCGCGACAGTATACGGAAAATAAGCAGTTAGAAGAGATAGTAGTAGTAGTGTGGGTGGGGTGCGGTGGCGACGGGTATAATGCCGGCGGTGGTTTGATGGTGATGATAACGATGATGATGGTGGCGGGGTGGTAGTTATAATGATGATGTGGGAATAGAGAATAATTACTGTGTAAACCGTAAGAAATGAAATAGATCACAATGATTATTCTTGTTCTTGTCATTTAGTTCTGATTCAACTGTAATTCATTCAAGATGTCTTAATCTTTATAAGAAGGCTTAGAAGGAGGGATTATGACTTGTTATTTCTAGCAGTTCGAACGAGATTGTTATCAGTGCTGTAACAGGTAGACTAAGAACGCAAAGAACCTGAAAGAATATCTTAAGACATACTGTCAAATGCTTCAGCACTACGACCAGTATACCACCCCAAACTTGTATTTGCTTTTTTTTTTTTTTTTTTTTTTTGAGGATGAAAGTCAAAGTCAGTCACGGCGTGATTAAGCTCAAAATTCAAAAGATCTGGAACAAATACCGCGATTTAGTTAATCTGATACTCTAACGATTCTGAAAATCCATTGCATTGATGACGATTATAAATGATTTAATGATTGAAACCATTTATTTTGGTTTCAAATTTTGGCACAATGCCAGCAAATGTAAGGAAGGGTAAGTTGATTATATCGAGCCCAGTGTTCAATTGGTACTTACTTTGCAGAATTTGAACTCAGTTGAAACGAATATAGATTTCAAATTATATATTTCAAATTATGACACAAGGTTGTGGTAGGGAAGTTGACTGTATATTTGCCCTCACTCTTTCTTTTTATACAGTCTGTTTTCATTTTGCTCACTCGTAAACTTGAAGTTCCATTGAATGCAGTTTCCTTCTTGTATTTGCTCACCTTTTATCTTCTCTCGTCGAACTTCTGGTTCTTTTATCCTTTAGTTTATTTCGCGACGGTCTGCTTCGCTTCACTCACCTCCTTTAGCTTCTCTTCATTCTTAAGTAGATGCAGTAGTGATAAAAGGATGATTCTGCAAGAATGCGATGATATCCTTCGGTATTTGCGAGTCTTCAATTGGAGGTAGGATCTTCTGAATCAGATGTTGATACTTTCGTTGATGTTCGTCGAAATTTGTTCTGCCTTCCCAGTGCCACGAGACAGAAAGCCTTCGAATGAATTATGCTACGCCTACAACGGGTCAAAATAACAGCATTACTAATAAAAGTTTTTCACGATGAGAGTTACTTTATCAAAACATGTTACAAAATGGATTTGGGAAGTTTGAATGTATACACATCATAATGCAAGAACGAATTTGGGAATGGAGCCACAAGAAATATGCAACATTGAGACACACACACTCACAGATACATAGCGCCATTATTATATCACACTTAACGTATATACACTGTTGAAAGGTATAGTACTGAAAGAACAACATTTTACAGATATGTGTTAAAATAAAATATAGATAGAAAAGAGTTGACAATCGTCTCACCAGTGACTCATGAGAAAGTCAGACGCATCTCAGCCTTCTTATGCCTTGCATGCACTCAGTTTTCTCATGACAACCCCAAATTGTTCCATTTCGATATATAACTAGAAATGAATCATATATTCACTGAACAGAATAAAACTAGTTGTATGCAATTTAATCAACATTAAAATAGGATCCACAAGCAAAAATACCTAACTTGTATACACCATGGAAAAGCATGATACTCTAGTGTTGTATTCTGTGCTCCATATATCGGAAGGTACAAATTTTCCGTAGGAATGATACGGCAGTGTAACCTTCATTGACAAGGCCTAATGGCAGATGTACAATGAGGTTGATGTTTCTGAAACTGCAATAACGTTGTTTTCTTCGTTTCAATATAAATCGTCTTTGTAGTATATGTCCATAAAACATTTCATCTGAAGCAAAACCTCATCATCAAGCCTTTCAATAGTAGGCATGTCTTAAATATAATGTTTATCGCCACTTCAACATGGCTATTCCGTAATAACTGATCTTACTACTATTTTTAATCCCATGAAGATGCCTCCTCTAGATGGTTATCGATGCAATCTGCAATGAATATATACATACGATTACAAATAGAAATGAATAAATAGGTTATTCATCTACACATAACTCGGAAAACGGCATCTGAGTAGGATGAGGGTGACTCACAAATTCTTCTATCCTTTGTAACTTGTAGTAAAAAATGGCACTTCGAAAACTTTCTCGGAGCTTCACCGAGTTCAGCAAAGTAAAGATGCCGCTTATGTTCATGACAAAGGTACTTTGTTGTAAAATAATTTGTTTACTAAAATAAATCAGAAACCATGGTCCAAGAAATAGATGGCAAATGTTTATAATTTTCATTCCCTTCGAGAATTTATCCCTAATTAGTGGGTTGAACTTTAGCTTTCCTTTCTAGCGTAAAGGTTTCCAATGACGGAAAACTTTTGATGTGTTTAAATGTACACTGTATTTTATATGAATAATATATAGTCTATTAACTAATTTTTCTATACTCTAGGCCACTGGTAGTACAAATTTCAAAAATCTTTATTACCCTGATATTATTAATTATATATATATATATACGTACGTATTATTTGTGTGTAAGTATATACTTGAATTAAGTAGTATATGTTCTCACGAGGATCGTACAGGCAAAATCTGTAATTAAAGCTTGTTAGTCGTCATCGCTATCGTTGTTGCTAATGTTCTTTAACGCAAGTTCAGCTCTGAACGAATTTATGATCAAAGACGATTCAGTTGCGATTATCTAATCATTTCTTTTGAAGCAAAAGCTATGTAGAACCGTTTTATACAAAGCATATTTCTCTCTCTCTCTCTCTTTCAGTCTATGTCGATGTAAGATTTGAGTTTGCTGCTCTTTCTTGTATATCGAACGACCATAATGAAGAACGTATTTTTGGTGTATCAGTTCTATTCATTTGCAGAATCGAGATTTGATTTCTGCATATTTGATCAACAGCGATAACGTACTAGGCAAAATAACAAAACCTAAAATTGAATTTGGATCGCAATCTTACATAGCAAGTAACATACCCACTACGCCCAGCCAAAATATAACATCGTTGGATTTTCACATTCAGTTTAGTCTTTGACTTTGCACATTGTTCTTTTATTTGCTTGCATTGAAGAAATACGCAGTCTCTGCCGCAAAGACATTTTTTTATGACAAAAAAAAGAGAGGCAAAAATGTTAACATTGCAATCAAATGAATAAGCAAACGAAACAAATATTGCACAATAGTAACACTCTCTAACGCTGTTATAGCTATATGTAGTGATGATAAAACTATAATATCGCCCAGGGCAACAATAAAATATATAAGCCAACACTTTTACTCTATAAAATAATTCTTATTGAAAACAACTGTGGTAAAGTCGCTTGAGTTAATGAATAAAGGAGGAAAAAAATAATATTTTTCTCTATGCTTTCAATTTGTATTACTAATATTTTTTTTATTTTCTTGTTTAAAGTATTTCATTTTAGTAACTCTAATGTCCATTTTCAATTTATTTATTTACTTTTCAAAACGTAAGAGATTAATGTATTTTAAATATATAACATGTGTGGCAAAAAAAGGAAAAAAAAACATGTCGGCATGAGTAATACTCGACGGTACATAATTGTGTATCTCACTATTTCAACCTCTCTCTCTCTTTCTCTATCTTCTCTTTCTCTCTCTCTCTCTCTCTCTCTCATATAAGTATCTATATCTGTCCATTTATACATAATTACATACACAATACACGCACATGCACACAAATATAAAGAGAGAGAGATGGATCCGAGATAACCTATTTTAATGATAGCAGATTCAAACATGTAAAGATAGTAAAATAAATACACTGGAAGATAAATAGAAAGATAGTCACACAGACACAGACACAAAAGCATATACATGGATATGCAGAAGTCGGCTAACTTTTTATTAACTGACATAGGTGGTTCGAACTGACACATTTTGATACATTAACTACTTGTCTGTTGTATCTCTTCTTGCTCTTCTTCGTTGCATTCAAAAAATGGATTCCAACTAGAAGTAACGGGTCATTAATTGAGTTCTTGATGAAGGAAGGGATGCAGGGTGTTCGACATCCACAGAAGGCTAGAGGTTGTTTAAACAGAGATGACACCATCGAAAAAGAAATGCACAAAGGTGGATGAAGAATTTTAAACGTGGCAAAGTCAACATTGAAGTAAAACAACACGGTGGATGATTATGAACTGCTACTAATGCTAGGAATCCTACAGAAGAACAAATTTCGTCAAACAGACGAGCCAGAATTCCAAACCTGCTGCATAAACGTATGTACTGTGATCACAGTGCATTATAGAATGCACGACTTTAGATATCAGAAAGTGCGAGCAATATGGGTTGTTTAGCAGTTGGCACTTGATTTGAAGGAAGAAAGAATGGACATTTGTTCTGATCTACACAAAGAGATTGAAGCCAACAACGACAACTTTTTTCATGATCTGGTAATACGTGATGAAACGTGGGTAAGCCTAAAAGTTCAAGAGGCAGCAACCGGCATAGGAAGTCATTGTGACTGAGTTTAATATACTGGCGATGCTATTCGCTTTGGTTTTCTAGAACAAGGCGATACCGCGACCAGCGTATGGTACATTGAGACACTAAAAATGTTACAGATTCTATTAGAAGGAAGAGAGTGAAAAAGAGTTTTAAAATGATTCACATTCATCATGATAATACATGATCGTACACACTTTTGGCAACAAATAAGGTAATCAGCTATTTAGGTTAGCTAGTAGTTCTCAATCCACTGTAGAGCTGGAATCTGGTAACATCCGACATTCATCTACTCAGTCCAATAAAAGATATTCGAGGTGGAAGAGTTGTTCTCAATAATAAAGTGTAAGTAGCAACAGTACACGAGAAAATTTTTCAAAACGAATTCATGTGATGAATTTAGCGATGGCATAGAAGCATCGATTATAATGGAGACTATTTTGAGAAGTACTATTGTATACAGGTAAAGTCACTTTACCAAAATGGGCAACGCTCACCATGTAGATCTTATATATGAAAATATGTACATACTTTTGTGTGTGCGTGTGTATGTGCATATGTGAGTGTGTGTTTACAAATATATACACAAACATACACCTCTAAATTTGTGACTAGCTAAAATTAGTACAAAACATACACCGCTGTTTTCACTAAACTCTAATCCCTTTAATGTTGGCCTGTGCCAATATTAGAAATTATATGTGTTTATGTACGAGTGGGTGAGAGAGACCGAGGAAAAAGTCAAAAATGAACGAAAAATAGGATATGAATGAGTAAAGAGAGAGATTCACAGACAGAGAGAAGAAAAAAAAGGAGAAAATTACACAGACATAGACATTAATAACTAAACAACTGAAAACCTTGAATTATTTACAGAGAATATGAAAAGCATATGAATCTGGCTTCACACAAATAAGTCATTGATTCAAAAGCGACAAACATACTTTCCTATGCCGCCGCTATTGTTTCATTCATTGCTTAACCATATGCGAACATTACGCGGACGGATGAATCTTGTTTGATATACATAGGGGGAAGGAGAAAAAGGGCGATAGATAGATAGACAGATAGACATATAGAAGTAGAGAGAGAGAGAAAGAGAGAGAGAGAGAAAGAGATAGAGGGATAGTGGAAGTAAAGAAAGGGAGAGAGAGGGAAGAAAAGAGAAAAAGAAACAGAGGGAGTGCGAAAGTTAAACGTTTGCACTTTTTTATGCATGCCTGATTACCATCGCTTCACGGATTCATTGATTAACAGTGGAATTCACAAGGTATTTAGTAGTAGTAGTAGCAGCAGCAGCAGCTG
>NC_042998.1:130800376-130827876 GCF_006345805.1 Octopus sinensis | reverse complement strand
TTATATGTAATTTTCTAGATGGTGTAATTAATTGTTCATTTTGAATTGATAAAAAGTGTTTTTTTTCTAATTTTATATATATATATATATATATTATATATATATATACATATATATATATATATATATATATATATATATATATATATATATACATATGTATATATGTACATATATTAATATATATATATGTGTGTGTATTAATAGTTATCGCCAGGCTAACATGGCAGTCCAGAAAAATAGGACGAATGCTGCCGTTGATTATGCTCCAAGAGGCCACCGCCTCTGGCTAACTATGTGACACACACACCTGTGTCCATTATAACCTTCGAACAGGGGAGCGATGTGCTGAGCGACTGTTCGAATGATTATTTACCTAAATTCAGTGGAATATATCCACTGGTTTTCAAACATAGAGATATCATTATTTCTAATTCTCTCTAAACGAGAGAATTAGAAATTCCTTCGAACAGTCGGCCTGTTGCGATGCCTACTGGGTTGGGCTACTCCACATTGATAAGAGGCATACCCAGCTGACAACAAGGTATGCGATAAGGAAGAAAGAAAAGTCGATAGATATGACATGTTAGCTTGGGAAATTAAGCAGTTGTGGTCGATGGAAAACGTGGTAGTAGTACTAATAATTGTCGGAGCCCTGGGAACAGTGATCAAAAATCTTGAGAAGTACATGGAACAAATAGGGACTGCAATAAGGGTGGAGCACTTGCAGAAAACAGCACTGCTTGGAACTGCTCGAATACCCCGGAAAGTCCTCGAAAAATAAGAGTCGTTACCTTAGTTCACTGACACCGTAGTACATCTCCAGCGTTAGAAGCTGTGCAAATGCAATAATAATAATAATAATAACAATAATAATAATAATAATAGTAATATCTTTAACTGGTTAATTACTGAAATATGTAATCCTGAGAGGAAAATACGAAAGGTGTTGACAATACATGGAATGCACCACACTAAGGCAGATATAGAACAACTTTACCTGCCAAGAAAAAAAGGTGGACGTGGACTTTTACAACTGGAATTAACAATGAATGTTACCACAATTGGCCTAAACACCTACCAGAAAAACTATGATGACTGGATGTTAAAACTTGTCTTAAAGCACGAAAGCAAGAAAACAACATAGTAACAAAACAGGCAAAGAACTAAGTGAATTTCAAATCCAATCTCCAGAATTAGACATATAGGAAACATGCAAAGAAAAAGCTAAGCGTATGAAACTCGTGCTAAAAGTGCTACCTTAGATATTCTTACTGATAAATGGCAAGAAAATATCTCAATGGCAAAGAAAGCTAATAATGCCGATGTCGACAAAGCTCTTACACGTCAATGGTAAGTGTCTCTTTTTTTGGTGTTCTTTTCCTGTTTGAGATTTTCTTAACAAAATTATCAGTTTTAATGACGGCGGTCTTCTTCACATGTTTCAACAATGGTTCCACGGCATATTTTACAGACCGCCCTAAACTGTTTTCCTCTGCTACGTTACAATTCTAGCAGATGACGGGAAAACGAACGACACAATACGATGCAGTATTTCGTTATGTCCATGTACATTCTGAGGTGAAAACACCCTGGGATCAGATATGCCTTTTTACCATCTGCGGGCAATGAGTAGATATTAGCCATGTACTATGAAGTATTTAATTTACACCCCAACTTCCGAACAATTTATGGCTTTGTTCCTATGTTAGAAATAAACATTACACACACACACACACACACAAACAAACAAACACACACACACACACACATACACACACACAAACAAACAAATACACACACACACACACACACACACACACACATATATATATTTAATTATTTCAAAATGTGACCGCATGTGTACCGTTGGCGATTTTTTTCCTGTATTCCCTTCTCTGGATCTTTCCTTCTCCTATGTTTCCGACGAAGAGCTCCGCTCGAAACGTTGAACCCTCCTTCTTTCCTTCTTTCCTGAGCGTCCTATATACTATATTTGCTCAACAACCTCGCGTGGTTGTGCTTTCTTGTTGTGCTTTCCTTCTTTCCTGAGCGTCCAATAATACTATATTTGTTCCACGTCCTCGCATTGTTGTGTTTTTTTTTGTGCTTTCTTGTTTGGATTAACATTTCAAAATGTGACCGCGTGTGTACCGTTGGCGATTTTTTATTCCTCTGTCTTCCCTTCTCTGGATCTTTCATTCTCCTATGTTTCCGACGAAGAGCTCCGCTTGAAACGTTAAACCCTCCTTCTTTCCTTCTTTCCTGAGTGTCCTATATACTATATTTGCTCCACAACCTCGCGTGGTTGTGCTTTCTTGTTTGGATTAACTTTATATATTTAATTATTTGTTTATTCATTTATGTATTTAGTGTGAGATATATATATATATATATATATATATATATATATATATATATATATATATATAAATATTAGGGAATAAATCCAAATTTACAGGGAACTTTCCTTGTTTGTTTTGCAAATAGTGGTTTTGTCTCGAATAATATTTTATATATATATATATATCTCTCTCTCTCTCGATATATATATATATATATATATATATCGAGAGAGAGAGAGAGAGAGAATTTTAACATAAATTAGCAGTACCTAATTGATCCGGCCACGCTATAACAATACTTATTATTGACCAATGTTGTCCTTACCTTGTTGATGCTATTGTTCTTTTCTTACACTTGAATTTTATTTGTATTGCTTTATTTGTTTTTCTTTTCGTTGTTCAATGTGCACAAAGCTTTACAACACATTAGCGCGAGCGTTATACGCTGAAGAATCGGCTCTTTTTGTCATAACATTTGAATATATAATCCAATAGATTTATTATCCACAATGGACTTATTATTGTTCTTTTTGTTTGTTCTCTCTTTTTAATCACTGTTATTTTCTTTACACAAATATGTGGCGGATACGTATCAGAAATAAGGGTTAAATGAAACCACGATGTAATTTCGTTGTATAATCGATCCAAGTCTCACACATAGTTGTAGGAAATATTAAATTAGACCCTTCGATTTAGGAATAATATTGTATTATGTTCTTCTGCTGGGTTCACTTTTTGTTGTAAGGAGTAACTTATCAAGCATTTATCAAAATAATTGTCTACTAGTACAAAATACACAAAAGCATACAAAAGTCAGACGAAATATTTATCTTGCTTACTGTTGGCTTCCCAAATGAAATAATGATAATTTGTCGTAGATTCAGTAGTTCCAATTACTTAATATAACTATTTCTTTAGAACGGTCAGAAAGTGATAATTCCAAGAGACAAGTCCAATAATGAAACGAACGGAAATAAAATTTCTGCTGGTTCGATAATTTAGGACATGATGACGGATTATACTTGTACATAAATATAGTAATTCTTTCGGAACATTCATGTAACCATGGATCTAATTTTCTACCGTTAAGAAGTGTAGAAAAATATATTTCGAAGGATGGTTAGCTAGTCTCTCGCAGGTAAGTTTTCAAATAGTTTAACGAGCTTGGACTTGCAGAATTTATGACTTAATATCAAAATGAAGACAAAGTAATTCAGTTATGTTTAACTTCCCTGTTGTTTCATCAAGCGTCTTCATACTGTATTTACTTTTATATCTGTCACAAAATATTTACTGAAGATTACTGACTATTTGAGATTGCATCTCTACAACAAAAAGCAGTTAAATGAGAAAATACGATGTTCGTACCGATCAAGGGAGATGTAGTGATGCCATTTACCTGAAATGGCTCTAAACAGAAGATAAGATCGATGTGTCCAGATAACTGTAAAGATAAATATTTTACTGTTAATGGGGTACTTAGACTCCAGTTTTAAAGTACAAATTTAGGAACTAACATTCATTCTTTTGTCAAGAAAATCGTTTTGAAGAGAAATCAAATTCTTATATAAAAATGTAATGGGCGGTGTTAAATCAGGTCTTTTGTTTCGATTTGCTGGTATGATGTTGTAGTTTCGAGTTATGAGCATGATGCTATCTTTGCGAGCTGGTAGTACAGATTCAGGTTTTATATTTTGCAGATTATGGTGTTACTTTATCATCTCAAAACTGAATCCTGTAAATTCAGGTTTCAGAATGATGTGAAACGAAATTTAATATTGTTCTAAACTAACTGTATAAAAAAACTTCTACTACTACTACTGCTGCTGCTACTACCCCTACCACTACTACTACTACTACCACCACCACCACCACCACCACCACCACCACCACCACCACTACTACTACTGCTACTACTGCTGCTGCTGCTACTACTACTACTACTACTACTACTACTACTACTACTACTACTCTTATTATTCTTTTACTCTTTTATTTGACTGGACCATATTGGATCAGCGCTTTTAGTCGAGCAAATCGACCCTAGGACTTACTCTTCCCCCTGTGTGATACCTTGTGCAAGTGTCTTCAACCATAGCCTCGTACCGACAAAAGACGTCAGTTTATTTGGTGAATAGAAACCGAAAGACATTCGCTGTGTGGTGTATGTGTGTGCGTCTGCGCGCCCGCGTGTGTGTGCGTGCGTGTGCATCTGTGTTCGTGCCTGCGTGTTTTCGATTGAGAACCAGTATTGGTGTTTTAAAGTCCTGAATTTAGCTAAAAACTGATAGAATAAGCTTCTCGAAGGCGGTGCCACAGTCCGATGAGTGAAACAGCTAAAAGATATATACATATATATATACATACATACATACATACATACATACATACATACATATATATATATATGTATATATATTTATATGCATGTATATATATGTATATATATATGCATACATATATATATATATGTACACATACATATATATATATATATATATAATATATATATATTATATATATATACTTACATACATACATATAAACATACCCGTACACACATATAACTATACCACACACACATACGTATGTATATACATGTATGCACATCTATACACAGAGAAATAGAGAGAGAGACAGACAGACAGAGAGTCAGTGAGAGAGGGAGAGAGAGTGTGTGCGCTTGTGTGTGTGTAAAACTTACATATTTGAACGTGTATGTATGTATGTATGTATATAGTCTTGAATCGAATATATATCATGTTGTAATGGCTATTACTATGTCGGCAGAGAAATATGTAAATTACCAAAGCTTTTAATAAGCATTTGTTGTGAAGAGAGGAAGATGTAAAAATCGATGCTAATAGGGTCAAATGTCTCGGACATGTTTGTCCCGCATCGAACGTTGTTTCTATAACACAGGACATTATTAATTTTCTTTCTTCATTTCCTTATCTGTTGTAACAAGCGAATTTCTACGCTAAGGTGTTTATCAGCACATGTATTATTCATTCTAACTTTCTGTCCTGGAACATTAATGTTGCATGCACTGATAATTACATTTCCTCATTTTCTACAATGTCAGCTAATGTTCTAAAATAGGGTGGGTAAGTGTCTTCACATATTTGGGTGGATTTGCACACGTCCTTTACCACATTTCCATTCATGTAATACCTTAATCGTTCCGTTTTCGCTTTTGCTTTCGTCATCGACCAACTGGATGACATCAAAGCAAGAGACGAAAAGAAAAAAAAGAGAAAAATAAAAAAAAAATAACAAACAAAAGAAAAGTGGGAGAAGAGAATCATAAATATTATGCAAATAATTATCTCGCCTCTTACCCAAAATAATATGAATCTGAATGCGTGTATATACATATGCATACATATGTATGTATATATGCATACGTAAATACATACACCCACACACCCACATATATATATATATAAATATATACATATGCATTATCCAATAATTCACACACATAGGGACACACAAGTATTATAGATACACGGACACATGTACAGATACACGCGCAAAACCCACCCACACACATAAGGATGCCTAGGAGTGTGTGTAATACTATTGTGAAGAGAGAGAAAATAATCAATTGCAGTACGCCTGATGCCTTTGTTCAACATTTTATTTGTTTTTGTTGGTGTGGTTTGATATAGTTATTGTTGCTGATCATGATGTCCTTCTTGATGGTTGTTATTGCCATTATTGATATTTCTTGCCTTTGCTTTTATTATTTTCATCATATTTGTTTTCGTATCTGTTTTTTTTTAACACACACATTCATTGAGATATGTATACATACATGCATACATACATATATGTGTTTGTGTGTTTGTGTACGTAAATAGATGGATAGATAGATAGATAGATAGATAGATAGATAGATAGATAGATTGATAGATAGATAGATAGATAGATTGATAGATAGATAGATAGATAGATAGATATATATATATAGATAGATAGATAGATAGATAGATAGATAGATAGATAGATAGATATATATAGATAGATATATATATATATATAGATAGATAGATAGATATATATATAGATAGATACATAGATAGATAGATAGATAGATATATTGATAAATAGATAGATAGATTGATAGATAGATAGATAGATAGATAGATAGATAGATTGATAGATAGATAGATAGATAGATAGATATATATATATATATATAGATAGATATATATATATATATAGATAGATAGATAGATAGATAGATAGTATATATAATATAGATAGATATATAGATTGATAGATAGATAGATATATATATATATATATAATATATATATATATATATATATATATATATATATAATATATATATATAGATAGATAGATAGATAGATAGATATATAGATAGATAGATAGATGATAGATAGATAGATAGATAGATAGATAGATATATAGATAGATATTATATTTCATTTTTGCTAATGTTCTATTTATTGCCGTTTTTGATTATATAATTTGTTTGCTTTATCCAGTGATTTTTTTCAGATATAATTTTATAGGGGTTGATGGATCTAATGCAGCAGTTTCGATTGATGTTGTTATAACTGTTATCATTGTCATTGTTGCTGTCAATGTTGTGGCTGTTGTTGTGAATCACATTTCGCCTGTAGTTTTTTTAAGTGCGATTATTGTGTAATAGTGGCCTGCTGCAGGAAAAGTGTGGAGTACTCTAAAGAGGGAAGTACTCCATATAGCTCCACATAACGATTGAAATAGTTTCACTTTATCCGATACTCTTTTTTGAGAGAATATATATAAATGTGTATACATATATATATATATATATATATATAATATATATATATATTATATATATATAATATATATATATATATAGTATATATATATATATATATATATATATATGTATATATATATATATATATATGTATATATATATATATATATAATTATATATATATATACATATATATATATATATGTATGTATATATATATATATATATATAATATATAATATATATTATATATATATATGTACATATATGCACACACATACATATCATAAGTAGGCACAACAAATATTGTTTCGGGTAATCTTAGTTATTTATTTTTCCTCTAGTTTCAGCTCAGAGCTGTGGCCATGCTGATGCACAGCCGTTTTGCTACACTGTTATTACTAAGACCCTCCTCTAATATGTGGCACTTGGTGAAGCATGGAGTTTGATATAGCTACTCTCATTTCCACCTCTTGCCGTGAGGTAGGTTCATCTGGGACTCTCGACAGGAAGCGGTCCAGCTTTGATTTCAAAACCCCTACATCTAATTTGTGCAAGTTCCTCAGACTCTTTGGGAGAATATTAAAAAGCTTTGAGCACTTGAAACCCAGGTTGTTGGAGTAACTGGTCCTGAAGCGTGATGGCATTGCTGGGAACTTTGGCATTATGCAGTGTCGTCCCGTTTTAGCATTGGTGTAGCTTTCAATGCCAACATTTGGTACAATTCCTTCGAGCAAATATAATGTTACCACTGATGAATACTACAACATCACAATTTCCTAATATATCTTTGTTTTCTTGACCATTATAAGCGACATTGGCGAAAGTAATAACTTGCCTTTTAGTATATCTCCAAATACAATTTCAGCTAAACGTTAATCCTTCTAACGTAGTTTCTTATTTTTTCAGTAATATTTTCATTATTGTAAAAGCTGCGAGCTGGCAGAATCGTTAGTGCGCTGGGCAAAATGCTTAGCGACATTCCGTCTATATATAAGTTCTGAATTCAAATTCAGCTCAAGTCGACTTGGCATTTCATCATTTGTGGGTCGATGAAATAAAGTACCAGTTGAACTCTAGGGTCGACGCAAATTTCTAGACGTGTTCCAAAATCTGAAACCAATATTTCTATCTTTCTTTTTCACAAAAAGTTTACTTTCTTCCTATTTATTCTTCCTTTAGAAGTTTGGTTTTCAGCTTATGTAAAAAAACAACCATTGCTATTAAAATTGGTTACCACAATTGGTTATTACTCCTTTATGCCATTATATTTAGAATATACATGTAGATACATCTTCCAATTCCACCTGCTCCAGCTACTCATCATCATCATCATCATAATTAAGTATTTTCCGAAGCGTTTCAGATGCAGTCTTTGCTATGTTGTGTATAAACACCAGGTATGATCATAACAATTATATATCCGCTGTATCGGGAATCTGCATAACTACCGTCTCGGCTAAAACCTTGGGGACCTAGTAGCCGTCACAGGACTTACCCAGCGTGCCTAATCGTTTAGATCAACTGCGAACTAAACCCCCATAGTTTGTTTGTATATATATATATATATATATATATAGAGAGAGAGAGAGAGAGAGAGAGATAGATAGATAGATAGATAGATAGATAGATAGATAGATAGATAGATAGATAGATAGATAGTAGATAGATAGATAGATAGATGATACATGCATACAAAGTGAGAGAGAGAGGAGAGAGAGAGATAGATAGATAGATAGATAGATAGATAGATAGATAGATAGATAGATAGATAGATAGATAGATAGATAGATAGATAGATAGATAGATAGATAGATACATGCATACAAAGTGAGAGAGAGAGAGAGAGAGATGGGAAGCAGTCAGAATTTCAGATAATTCTTTATTAGCGCTTTTGTTCGTTAACCGAACGCTTCATGACAAAAATTAAAACGAAGCAAGAATTATGCAAATTCCGACTGCCTCCTTTTTCTCAATATACGATATCTGTATACCACTGCAAACACACACACACACACACACACGCTCTCTCTCCCTCTATATATATTGTTTCAAAAGACAATATATAAAGCCAAGATGAGCTCAGATGTATCACAGCTGACAACTTAGCTGGTCGAAAGTTAAAAGTTAGTGCCAATTCCAGTGCTATCTTTGTTATACATGAATATATGCATAAACATACACACGCACACTCACGCACACACACAACACACTCACACATATATGTATAAATGCATGTGTGTACGTGTGTGTGTGTGTATGTGCGTGTATCTGTTTATGAGTTAGAATAAGAACAGTAATAAACGAGTGAAGAGCGAATATATAGTGCGTGTGTTTCTTTGGCAAACAAATGACCGTCCTGAAATACAACAATATATATATGAAAGAAGGTTTGAAAATGCAAGTTTAAAGATGGTTATTCACTTGACCGGTTTCACTTTTTTAGAAAGAGATTGTCAAAAGCTTTGTAGAAAATTTGCTGTGTTAAGTACTGGTTGTCACGAAAGTATTAAAACGCATATATACATTATTTGATAAGAAGAAGAAAATGTTAAAAACAGTTTACAAGAAAGTGTTTAAGAAAATATTCAACAAAAACTATTAGGAGTTCAATAGAAATCATGTTTGTTTGGTAGTATATATATACACAGAAGGAGGTGTATTCAAGGGTTTACAAAGACTTCGAGAGGAACCAACGTGTCATATGTCTTATTATTATTATTAAAGAATGTACATATGTATTTTAATACTTTTGTGACAACCAGTACTTAACACAACAAAGTTTATACAAAGCTTTACATTTTACTTTTGACAATCTTTTTCTAAAAAAGTGAAACCGGTCAAGTGGAAAACATCTTTAAAATTGCACTTTCAATACTTCTTTCATATATATTTCCACATACACACACACACACACACACACACACACATATAGATACATGTATATGTATACACAGGCATATACATATATGCACACAAGCATATGCATATTACCTCCTACATACCTGTGTGTCTGAGTGTTTGTGTGTTTGTGTGCCGCGCGATTTTGTGGCGACTATTTTTTGTATATTGTGTGTGTTTATGATATGGCCTAATTTTAAGGCAGTAACACACTATGTACATTAAATAAAGGCTTTCATGAGATAGATGATTGTTCTTAATGCTGTTGGTGATGAAGATGAGAAAGATGATCATGACGATAACCATGACGATCATTAGGATCATGATCATGATCATGATAGGCGATGGTGTCGACGGAGATTGTGGAGCTGGCTGTTATGATGTTTTTGAAAATATCTTTGTTGCTGATGACGATGATGCTGGTAGTGATGTTGATAGATTCGATTGAGCCTGGTGTTCTAGGGGTTACTGATTCTAATGATGAGGGTGTTGCTATTAGTTGTGGCGGTGTTGGTGTTCATGTTTATTGTCGTGTTTTTCGGAGACGATGAAAATGTAGTGGTAGCATTCGTGCATTGTTGGCGCTGGTAGCAGTGGTGATAATAAAGGACATTAGCGTGATAGAGTCATTTCGTTTTTGTTATAAGGCGGGTTTCTGCTTTGAACTGTCGGTGACTGAGATGGATATAAAAAGACTGTGATAATGGTAGCTTGTTTTTTTGCTGTTTTTTTTTCTCTCTTTCGTACTACATAGTGTAAGAAAACTGATTACGACCACAATGGTGCTAATAAAACAGTCTGTGCTCGTATTAGAACCAGTTATCTAGTAAACGTGCACTAGGTTTGTAGTATTGCAAGAGCGTCTGTTAAGATACATTATTCTCTCTTCTGTTCAGATTTATCTGATAATTAAAATCGCACCGATGTTCATTCATCCCTTCCATTTCTCCACAGCCGATCGAAAAAGTGCCATTAAAGTACTTTGGCCATTTTAATTAACTGACTCTTACCTAAAATTTCAGCCCCTGCAACGTTATTATTATTATTATTATTATTATTATTATTATTATTATTATTATTATTATTATTATTATTATTATTATTATTATTATTATTATCATCATCATCATCATCATCATCATCATCATTATTATTTTCTTTTTTAGTGAGAGAGCAGTGTATGCAATCAAAGTGACACGGGTAAAATATACGAAACACAGTATACTCATCATGACTACCCGTCTGATAAGGCTATACCAGGCACATGCATCACAACCATGTGTGCGTGATATGGTAATCTCATATCAAGATAAACAGCGCATGAACTTGGAAATGGGGACCAGTTAGAATTTTCTTCAATTCGAGTAGCCCATGCCATTCAAAAGGTCCCTATATAAGGGTTGTTTAAGGATGTGAACTGAAACACCCATGTTTCCAAAGGTGAATTATCCACACCCCAAAGAATTACTTTAAGCCCATGGCTATGGTGCTCCCCAGCTACTCCCGCTCGTTATCAGAGATGCATATATCGTCAGCCACTAAGGTGAACTGGTTACGGTCAAACAACTCAGAAGCAAATCTATGTTATTGAGCAGAATATTTGCTGTAGCCCATCTTCTATACCAAGACAATTAGTCTGTTGGTATTGGTTATGCCTTCTTTCTGAGCTTCCGCTCCTGCAAGAAGCATATGCAGATATCTGATTTGAAACTGACACCCATTTACAATTTATCGGTATTGGAGACCCTGAGAAAATAAAATGTTCCTGTCGGTGCCCTTCACACTCTAAATAAAAAGATAAAAGGAAATGGCTGTCTTATTATTAATTCAACCAACAATGTACCATATGCCGTTCCTCTAGATGGAAGCCAGATCTTTTTCAAGCTATTTCTAACCATTCAAGAATGGAAGGAAGTAGATAAAAATGTACTAATAATAATAATTAGATGCCCAACTATAGCCATCAGTGACTGCCAACCGCAACAACTATAAAATAATCAAAATTCTGCGTACATAATCTGTTAATCTATCTATGTTATTCTTGTGTCACTTGCCTCTACTTGCTGGTAGTCCACTCGAGGGAAGTGAATCACCGCTGGGCGAATTATGGCGATCGAATGATTAAGAGTAGGCAGCCCAAAACCTGAAATTTCTTTTAGTCATTTTCATATCAAGACTAGATGTTTGTAAATGACATATGCGCTGGTTTCTTCCTTTGACTAACTATCTTTTCTCTATTCTTTGACTAACTATATAGTCCGGAAAAAGAACACAACAAATATGTTTAAACAGCGACTACGAAAAAGCGTATGGAAAGAAATTCAGTCAATATCCTCTCACTTCTCATCAGATTACCTAGCTATATATAATCATAGCAGCTACTTTGAAACCTCATTTATAAATGCGTGTTTGTGCATACACTTTATGTGTATATGTGTGTGTATGTGCGCGTTTTTGCGTTGCTACCACTTTGTCTTTCACTCATCCAAGATATCTCTCCACCCTTTCTCTTCATACGTGTAAAAAACCCAACAAATTTAGCTTTACCGACAGACACATGCGATTTTTAAAACAACGCTGTGTAACAGAAGAAAACCTATGGCTGAGGCCTTCCATACGACACAGAAATCATCTTACTTTTTCAAAAAACTGACGTAAACATTGATCGAACAAATGAAAGCGCAGCCCACGTTATAATAGCGGTGTAACCCACAAAATTCTCTTAAAATATTTTGTACTCAGTACATTTAGGTTTATGTAAAGCAAATATTAAGTACACACCTGCACAAGAATATGTTTGCATGTATACATATATTTATATTTGTGTGTGTGTGTGTGTGTATGTTTGAGTGTACATGTGTGTTGAAATATATGTATATGTATATATATATATATTAATCTCTCTCTCTCGCTATATATATATATATATATATATATATATATATATATATATATATATATATATATATATATGTATGTATGTATGTATATACATATATACATACACACCACTTTACGTATGTGTGTATTTATAAATGCACAGCAAATACATTTACGAATCTGAGCACGCATGAAAAGTTGCACGAATAACACATATACGTATACTGCATATGGCTTTATATACATACATACATACATACATACATACATACATACATACGTATATATATATATATAATATATATATATATATATATATATAATATATATATTATATATATATATATTTATTTATACACACACACATAAGCGTGTACATATATTCGCCCATAGACATATCTGAATAAATACGTAACCCCATTCATATATACATATTTATGTTACATATATCCTTATCACGTCATATATGCGTGAATATGCTCGTATGCATATATTCATCACAGTTTCATAAAAGTCAAATCCTGTCATAAAAACCAACCACTGCACATTCCTGAACTCACCAACCCGTGATATTTAGTTCTTATAGCCTCACAAAAATAACTTGCCCATCTGTAATTCCCCAATGTTATACCAGAGAAAACTTCCTACTAGACATTTCTTATTTTCTCCTTCTTTTTATTCTCATTCTTTCACTCTTTCATTTATATAGCCCGCTTTTTTTTTCTTTTTTTCTTTTTGTGTATCTATTTTTCTATTTAACTCCCTCTCTCATTGTTTCCTTCTCTATCACTTTAATTCGTTCATAACTCCTTCTGTCTCTTTTGTTCATATTTTCTTTCTCTTTATCCCTCTCTTTCTGTGAATTTAGAAATCGTATTCACTTACAGGTACACACATTCGTTGAAAACCTATAGACAGGATATTAAACTGGAATCCATCCAATGTACAGCAAAACCAACACAGTGTAAAGATATCCACTCGAGTAAGCGACATCAAAAGCCAGTAAGGTCCTTTGATATTTAGACACCATAAAACACACTCCATTAAGTTGATTCATATATAAACTTACTTCAATATAACAGAATGTATTTAAAATCAATGTGTGCACTTTTGTAGCAAATTTCACTTATCAAATATAAAAATAATCCAGAGATATCTCAAGTGAATACACAGGAAGAGGAGAATGAAGACTTGGCATGTGGTATATAGAATGATGCAGCCATTTATCTTGTTTGTTCCCCCCGCTCTACATAAGACTTCTCGATCTATTATATCTCCCTGTCTCTCTTTTCTCACTTTCTCTTGTCTCATCTGCATATATATGTATATGTATGTATACGCACACATATGTATATGTATATATAATATATATCCATATATATATATACAAACATGTAAATGTATATATATATATATATGTATACTAACACACACACACACACACACATATATATATATATACATATGTGTATGTATGTGGGTGTATGTATATATAATATATACCACAGACTTGTATATAAATAAATTTATATACATATGTATACAGAGATATAAATGCATTAAGAATACATATATATGTGGTTATATATATATATATATTTAAATTCATGTATATATATAGACATGTACATATACATATATGAATACGTACACACAACATATATGCATATGTACACGTTTGTATACACATGCACAAAGGCAAGAACACACAAACAGACAAACGCACAGTTACATACATAATAATCTTGGTGGCAGTTTACAATGCAACACACTTGGCTAAACTATACTAAGCTGAGTAATAAAATTAAATGTTGTATCGACAGTCGTCTGATTCAGTGACTATTAAATATCTAGTTAATTGATATTTCATTATGAATAAACTGATATCTATTTTGATACCGTGCAGTAAACTATGGGAAATATCTCATGGATTTCGTCCACCAAAGGATATTAAACGATGTTTTCCGGAGTGCAAAGAGAAGTGGCTTGCATTTGTTTAATGGACGAAAAGTTGAATAGGAAGAATTATACCATTGAGAAGCGCTATTTTAAGTATCTTTATTGCCACGATATCATAACTATAGCCATGGAATTATTAAGTATATCAGGCAGCAAATGATAAGAGTCAAGTCCGTCAGAGCGTTGATTCCATTGTGCGTTTGAAAGACCAGTGCATTTTCAAAACAGTTTCTTATCAGTGTATGAGTTTGTATATCGCTATGTGTGAAGTGTATTTGTGGATGTGTGAGTGTATGTCTGGGCGGCGTTTAAGATGGTTACTTGTATAATTGGCTCCAAGACTAAAATTTTAGTGACATCGTGCATATATGTAACAAAATGAATTTAATCTACATATTTACCATGACCATGCTCGTTATCGATAATCTTATTTATCTCACGACAGAAATCGTAACGTTCAAAATGCTGGTGGTGGTGGTGGTCGTGGCTGCGGCGGCGGCAGCGGCGAAAAGGTGGTGGAGAAAAGGTGGTGAGGGAAAGATAGTGGAGGAAGGGAGGAGCAGAATAAGGTCACTGAGGAAAATAACCATAGTTTCGTCAGTAATGTCCACTTTTCTGTTGGGAATCATATAACATTTCTCCCTATAAATTAGTGAGCTTGCACCAAAGTTAGTTATCAATATATCAAAAGAAAAAAATGCACAGTGGTATTGCATTCATAAGGTGTCAGTCTTTTTTCACTAAACGATTTCAGTTCAATTCACATGAAGATCTAATTTGTTTCGTTGGTTCTGTTTTTTCTTCAATAAAACCACCTTATTTACTCTGTTCAATGGCATTTGCTATTGACTCTAGTTAAAATTTTGTGTCTCAGTACGAATAGAAGACGTTACTATTTGAACACAAGTTCATTGCAAGTTAGCACTCTTTCATTTTTAGCACCAGATCAACACTGATCAAGCAGACCTTTGATCAAAACTGTTTATCCCAGATAATGCTTAACCCGTACTTCACCAGATAATTGTTTAAAGGAGTACATTATCTTGTGTTTCTATCCTTAAAGATAGCATGTTGAGATGCAAGTGAGTTCTAGCTTACACTTCCCATTGCTTGTCTACTTTCAAAGTGGCTATTTTGAGGTTCTATCGTCAATATTTAAAATTGTTGAAACGGTATCGTAAGCTGGATTAAATAGACTTGCACATGTTTATATTGATAAACCACTGGAAGACAGAGAACACGCAGAACTGGTATAGCTTTGGGAAAAATACGTTGCTTATTTCTTCTGGCTGTTTACATTCCGAAATAAAAATCCCACCGAGGTTATTTTTGCTTTTCAGCTATCCTTGTAAATAAAATAGAATATTAGTGAAATGCTGTCGCCAATGTAATAGACAAATTCGCTTCCCTCACAATCACCCTGTGCCAAAATTAAAATTCTTTAGTTGAAAGTGCCCAGTGCATTGGTAGAATCGTTAATGCGTGGTACGCATTTACGATTCTTTACACTCTGATTTCAATTCTCTCAAACAACATTTCTTTTTGTCTTTCCAATAAAATAGGTACCATTCAAGTGCTGGATTCAATTTAATCGACTAACATCTTGCTACAGTTTTTGCAGGCTTTTGGTGAGTTCTATCACGTGATAATGTAACTTAAACTTCTGTGTCATGAGGCTGTTTAGGGAAAGCCTGTGTATCAAGTGAATTATGGAGAAAAGGGTGTATTTTGTGATATACTATGTTGATAAAAACTTTAGTAAATTCATGCTTACTAGGTTGTATCTTACTAGGTTGTAACCGAATATGGAAAAACCATCCACTCAATAAAGAGGAAAAAAGTTTAAAATTAGAACAACTCCATTCTAATAACCATTGTTATTTTCATATCATAACATTGGTCGTACAAGTGCTAAATACAAACAGCAAACGTCAGGATTCATCACTGTTAGAAAGTTCTTTTCATTAAAGTTCTTTTCATTTTCTATTTGAAACGATGCAAATCCCTTTTCTTCATAAAGTAAATAAGAAAAACATTAGCTGTCGCTTACAAGCCAGAATGAACTGGTAGCATGTGACTGAATGAAGGGAGAGAGCTACACCGATAGTCGACAGGCAAACATGTAAGCTGAATAGACTGGAGGAATTCGAAATAAAGACTTGCTCAAGGACATAGCACGCTGCCTCGTCTAAGAGTCAAATCCACGATTTTATCTCAAAGCCACGAATTTATAATAAATATACATTTCTGAAAGACTGAAAATGAATATAATACATAGAGAGACACTATGAATTCTGAATCATTTCATATAGTCCTTAAACATTTGTCTTCTTTTACTAATGAAATATATGAAACCTCTTTATATTACATACCTTCTTAATTGTTTAGTTTCGTATTTTCATCCTAACTGTAAACAATAAAACTACGATTACAATAGCGTTTTATATCAACTCCATTTAAAATATAACAGTGAATGAAATAATTAACTTGTTTCAATAGTTGACTGTAAGATACGTGTTAGTATGAACATTGTTTAGGAGTGTTGACCAAATATATTACAATCCTTTGGTTAACCATTAAAGAGACTATCACTGAAAGTTTAGCGTTATGTTAGCAGACTCCTTGTATCATGTAATAAATAAATTCGAGTCTTAGCTTTAATCTCCCCGCTATTCAGCAACCTGTACACCAAATGAAGAATTCATATATATATATATATATATATATATATATATATTTTTTTTTTTTTAGTTTCCCTTCTCTATATTTCGAAAGAAGCTAATTGGACTTACATTGAATTCCTTCGGGGTGACCAAAGTAAACTAACGTAAATTTTGAAAAATGAGCATATATTTTCGTTTGGCTTCTCATCAATAAAATTTAATTAGATGTAATCCTTTCGGCATTTCCATTTTAAAATTATCGTCAATGTCATGATATGATGGGGATAAAAGGAAGCAGATGATGATAATAGATGATAATAATATTGACGTGACGACGATGACGATAATGACGATGGTGATGACGATATCGATGATGATGATGGCGAGGGTGGTGGTGCTGGTGCTGGTGATGATGATGATGATGATGATGCTGATGATGATGATAATATTCCGATACGACATTGGATTTAACGACGAATATTGAATGCAGTTATGAGATTTAGGATTGATGATTATAATAGTGAGGACAAGGATGATGATGATAATGATGATGATGATGATGATGATGATGATTGATGATGATGATGATGATGATGATGATGATGATGTTGTTGATGATGATGATGATGATGATCATGATGATGATCATGACGATGAAAAATAATAATATCTCTTATTTCAATGCTTGCTACGTAACGTCGACAACATAACGACGTCACTGAAAATCTACATACAAACATCTCTAATGACCTACCATATAAGACATTCATTTTTTTTTGTCATCATCATAGTAGTAGTAGTATTAGTAGTAGTCACTGTGATTTTAATTTTATTTTCATCATCCTCTTATTCGTAATTGTCTTTTTTTTTCTTTTAGCTGATTTTGTTGATAGTTGCGTGCTACGACGTTTTTCTTTTCTTTGATGATGGGTGAACCTAAGTGAAATCAAAATAGTAAGTTATGTGGATGTTGGCCCTTTAATTTAGCTTTTGAAATTTTTTTCTTCAACGTTCGGTTGCAAAAAATCCTCCATAGCATGGCAAAAAGTAAGTGCGGAATGGATTCAGGAGCCAAAACCAAAATAGTTAATAGCTCACTTCAGCTATTATCCGTCGTCTCTTATGTATGCGGTGCAACTCATAGAAGCTTCATCAGAATAGCTGTTTTCCTTTTCGTCTTTCTCCTCAGTAACAGCATCATTAATATCATCATCATCATCAATATCATCGTTATTGAATACCCTCACACTTGATTCTCTTCTTCTTGTACTCCCCCACGGCTTCCTCATCATCATCATCATTGACGTCCTCATCATCAACACATTGTACATCAACACTGCCATTACTACAGCCAACTGCATTAACGGACTATACTAATGGTTTAACTTCCGAGATGAGCACACACAAGTCAAAAACGGCTTACACGTTGAGATGGACTTTGGTATTCAATACATCATAATCGTTTGTGCATCAAAAGCAACAGCATCATTAAAGAGTGAATAACACAAACTATAGGTGTAGGAGTGGCTGTGTGGTAATTAGTTTGCTTACGAATCACATGGTTCCGGGTTCAGTCCCACTGCCTGGTACCTTAGGCCAGTGTCTTCTACTATAGCCCTGGCCGACCAAAGCCTTGTGAGTAGATTTGGTAGACGGAAACTGAAAGAAGCTCGTCGTATATATGTATATATATATATATATATATATATAATATATATATATATATATATATATATATATATATATATGTATGTATGTGTGTCTGTGTTTGTCCCCCAACATCGCTTGACAACCGATGCTGGTGCGTTTGCGTCCCCGTAACTTAGCGGTTTGGCAAATGGGACCGATAGAATAAGTACTAGGATTACAAAGAATAAGTCCTGGGGTCGATTTGCTCGACTAAAGGCGGAACTCCAGCATGGCCACAATCACATGACTGAAACAAGTAAAAGAGTAAACGAGTAAAGAATATTAATTATCGTTATTTTATTCCAGATCAATGTTGATTGGGTAAACCTATGATCAATGTTTCAATTGAGACTGAAAACTTTGGCATTTATATTAAGCAATCTTTGGTATTATATTAAGCAATCGTTTCCAACATTGTACACAAAAAAGATATTGTAAATGACAAGATATGTATATAATAAGGATTTTACTTATCTCATGTAAAACTTTAGCTAAGAAAAACATGTTAATTCTAACAAACGAAGTTCTCCAAAGAAAACTGCCGAGGAGAGATTGCTCAAGGAATGCCCGACATTACACTCATCACCTTAATAAATGAAGTCAAGAGTTGGTGGTCTATTTTCGTGTGGATTTTAGAATCTGGACAACCTATTTTTGACCATTTCAAATGGCTTACAGAATACTATATTTAGAGACGATCTCAATGCCACAACAGCGTTTGTCCATATCCACATTTGACTATTCAGAAAATCCTGTTGGGATCAATCAGCAATTGAAAACGTCTGAACAAGTATTTTGAAGCTTTTGCGTCGCCTCTCCAATCAACTAGCCTTACAAATCCAAGATGGCGTTCCGATCGTCTGAAGCTTGAGTGGGGGACGTTCCTTGGAAACCTCCAGGTGTCTGAAGATACGAAGTTGTCCTGTCTCTGTCGGAACATAAACCACAACGAGTTTAATTGTTCATACTGAGTCCCAATAAACTATTTTCTGGGTTCAAGATGACGGTTCTATCAAATGACCAAAACCCTTATGAAACAATAGAGCAACCCTGCTTCTCAGTGTCGAGATGTGTAAATTTTGTATCCACCGAAAATTGGCATGAAGGCTTGTGAATCAGAAATATTGATTTCGCTGATGGTCAGAATTACCTAAGATCACTGAGAAACTTTATAGTGCAGCTCTCTAGACTAAAATGCATTTACAATATGTAATCTAATTAAACCAATTTCAATAGAAAAACCCACATACATAAGGGACAAATGTTACGTTGCTACAGCTGTCTGTGGGTACTTCTCATGCGGATTTTATTCAGTCCCCTGCTCCATCTAAGCATTTAGTTTCATAAATGTATTTGTAGCAATATTTCAATTATATTTGAATATTGGAATGGTATTTGTTAACGTAATGTAGTTAACGTGTGTGCTGCTTATATGTCTGTGTATGTGAACCATAGGTTTGTTTTATAGATTTTTTTATGAATGTGAAGTTAATCATTTCATTTTCCGTGTTCGGTAATCTGTTTGGATGGTGGTATCGTTAGTGGATGACATAATGATGTAGATAGTACTAGTATAGCTTCTGATGGGCTTACCGTTAGTGCATTCATGTTTACATGCATCCCCGCTTGTGCTCACCCTTCCTTTTACACATTTGTTACCGCTTACCCTTTTGGTACCTCTGCGCCATCTACACAACACGATATGTCGGTGTGATGTGGGTTGTGATGGGTATGTATTGGAGACATTTGAAGCAATGAATTGTTGTTCAATTAAAGACCTTCTCTTGCAGTTGTATGTAATTTGGTGGCCTTTAATGGCAGATTCCAAACTTGTAGTTACTGCAGCAATAGTTGTAACTGGCGTTGTTTAATTTGCAGTTTCTGCTGCTGTTAATGCTCTTTTCAGGGCTGCGGACATTACAACTGCTGTTACTGTTGCAGTTGTAACTGCATGCTAATGTTGCTGGTGCCGTGGTTGTTGATGGTGTTGGTGCTCCTGGTGTTGAAACTATTGTTGTTGCTGCTGGTGTTGTCACCGTTGTGCTGATGTCGAAAGAAGTGTTGGCTTTCAAAACCCACCTCTTTGCTATGGACAGATTTCCTTGAAATGATTTGTGCCGCCGTACAAATATCACTTCACCCTCCAGTCTTCATCGTACAATTTTGTGTAATTAATTTTAGTTTGGATTCGATACTTCAATGATCTGTCTTGACTAATATGTCAATAAATTGTCTAATTAGTCTGATGCAGAATATTACTGTCTATTATGCCATGAATCAGAGATTCTTACTTCTGGGATTTCGTCGACTATCATCATGTTATTTATTCTACAATCAATACATAATGGGATGAGAGCAAGTGCGGCACTCTTTAGTGTTATTGTGAATTGTTTCTTGACCTTGTCTTCTATAGTCATTTTCACCTCTATTGTGTTGCCACGTTCCTCCTGATGACGTATGTTATGGCACCACAAATGAACTTGAGGAACTTCTCCATTTGCTGCTGTATCACCAGCTCAATTTTTCAATTTTTCTTATTGTTTTGTACGGTTCAGGTTTGAAGCGGGTTTCTTAGCAGATGTTTTCTAGTATTTTGGCTCAACAGTTGGCCCTACAACTAAATAAGCTCTATCAGACAGACAACGTGTTCAAAATACACTCACGAAATATATACAAGTTTTGATGTCTTTTTTGTGTTAGGGTTAATGGTCAGGCTTAATTGCTATATTGGCAACGGAGGTAGAATTTACAGGTGTGTTGAAAGAACAATTTGCTTCTTTTTGCTCTAAATTCTCACTTTTCTTGACTTTGCTTTCGTTATCGTAGTTCTATTTTCTGTTTTCACTTTCCTTGTCAAATATTTATGTCCTTTGTTCATGTTGTTATTGTTATTAAAATTATTAATGCTGTTGTCATTGTTACGTTCACCAATGATGATTTAAAGTTGTAGAAGAAGTGTGAAAACAGCTCTTTCTATCCCTGGGCTCACTCGATTGATCTGTGCAAAATATTCGATCACATGCTTTTTCTCGTACTTCTAAACAAATGGATAAATGTTACAAAATCAGTTAAACATTTCCCCAAGAGGGAGCGAAACTACAACACAGCCAAATAGCTGCTCACAATAGTTGTGTTTTTGTGTCATACAAGGTGCGAAGTGAAGGTGCTCTTGACATTGCAAAAAATATTAACAATAACCATTTCAAATTTTAACAATTGATCCCTAATCTTGGTTAATTGTACTGTCTTCAGTACTTCGCCGGTACTTTAATCTTAACAACTCGAAAAGAATGAAAAGAAAAATCAATCTTGGCACGATTTTAGCTCAGATTTTAAAAACCAGAGAAAATGCCGCTAAGCATTTACAACACTAAGCGTTCTAACAACTTGGTGATTTAATAACAACAGTAAGAACAATAAAAAATAATTGTAATAATAATAATAATAGTAATAAAAATAATAATAATAATAATAATAGTGCTGTGCTTGAAAAACCTCGAAAAATGCAATATGGTAGACAATTACAGGCCGCTATCATGTTTGCCACTCATGTGGAAATTATTGACTGGAATACTTGCAGAATCAATGTACGAACATCTGGAAAAAAATGGATTCCTACCACATAAGCAGAAGGGTTGCCAGCGTAAGTGCAGAGGTACCAGGGATCAACTCCTAATAGACCAAACTGCACTTAGAGACTGCAAAAGGAGGAAAATTCACTTACCCATGTCATGGATCGACTATTGTAAGCCATACGATATGATCCCACATTCTTGGATTATGGAATGTATGAACCTATTTGGTATGGAATCGAATGTTCAGCGATTGCTTTGAAAAAGTATGGCGAATTGGAGGACGGACTTGACAGCATACAGAAGAAGTTTAGGGACAGCAGAAATCAGGAAGGGAATCTTCCAAGACGACTGCCTGTCCCCACTGATCTTTGTACTGTGCTTGACACCACTAACTGATTTTGAGGAGAGCAAAAGCTGGGTGTGTATTCAAAATCCTCAACAAAGAGTCAACTATTAGTTATTCATGGATGACCTCAAACTTTATGGTAAAGATAAATCCCAAGTCAGTTCCCTCGTTGATACGTTGCATACTTTCACTGCTGATATCAGAATGGAGTTCGGACTGAGAAAGTGCGGTGTGTTAGTCTTGAAGAAAGGCAAAATCAATTGTATGGACAGGCTAACGATACGCCAGGAGAGGTTATGAAGCAGGCAGAAGGGACGGGCCAAAAGTACTTGGGGATTTTGGAAATGGATAAATTGATGGTGAAAGTTCTTGCGCAGACCAAGACAGATCCTTAAGTCGAAATTAACGGAGGGAATAAGATTGAAACTATCAACACCTGAGCGGTTTCACTCCTTAGATATGGAGCAGCGGTAATCGCATGGACAGTAGACGTAATAAACAGCTTAGACAGAAAGACAAGGAAGTTGCTAACAAGATATGGGACACTCCACCCAAAAAGTGACACAGACTATATGTACCAAGAAAAAGAGGGGGAACAGACTTCTTGGATGCGAACACAGCATTAGAGCAGAAGAAAACAACATAGCATAGTATGAAAAAAATGCCACAGAACCGCTATTATTAGAAGTAAGTCAGCCTAGTGTAGAATGAAAGATTGCAAAGATAAAGCACTGTATAAGCAATTGAAAACGAATGAAACTGAAAATAGGTGGGTAAAGAAAAGAATGCATGGTCAATTTCACAGGATTGTTGAAGATTAGACAGATAGAGAAAAAAGCTGGCTGTGGATGAGTAAAAATGATTTAAAACCGGAAACAGAGGCTCTAATCTGTGGTGCCTAAGAGCAATCACTAAGAACAAAGTAGATGAAATACACCGTTTTATGATTCTGTGCGACTATGAGATAGAGAATAAGAAGCCAGACATAGTCTTAATTGAGAAAGAAAATAAACTATGCTGGATCATAGATATAGCATACCCAGCTGACATCAAGGTATACGATAAGGAAGAACGAAAAGTCTATGGATATGACAGGTTAGCTTGGCAGGTAAAGCAGTTGTGGTCGATGAAAAAAGTTGGTAGTAGCACGAAAAATAAGAGGTGTTACCTTATTTTAAAAGTTGTTGCAGCTGACACCGTAGTACATCTCCAGCATTAGAAGCTGTGTAAAGACAGTAATAATAATAATAATAATAATAATAATAATAATAATAATAATAATAATAATAATAATAATGATAATACTACTACTACTAATAATAATAATAATAAAACTACCAAAAACTGAGCAAATATTAAGATCTTGAAATAGAAATCAGCAAAATGTGGAACCTGAAGACTAAAACAATACATGTTGTCATAGGTGCCCTGGGAATGATAGCAAAAGGGGCTGATAGCTAACTAACTCAGATACCAGGAAACCCCAAAATGGCAGAAATTCAAAAGATAGTGCTCATGGGAACTGCTCATATCCTACGCAAAATACTTTCTATGTAATCTCAAGGTTTAAAACAAACATAATTTTCGGTTTAAAAAAATTTTTTTTTTAGACATTCATTAGTACAACACCCCCCCCCCCAAATATATGGCACACTAGGCATAACAACAACATGAACTTCCAACCTGCTGTCTCTTGAGGTCTCTGGGTGAGACTTGGAGCCAACTTGTACAAATATAAAGCAAAAGTCAAACATAGAATAATAATAATAATAATAATAATAATAATAATAATAATAATAATAATAATAATAATAATAATAATAATAATACCAGTGGAGTATAAATTAAGACATGACAGAGTTGGCCAATATCTACACTGGCTAATAAGTCGGCATTACAATATCAAAACTGCCGACAAGTGGTATAATCACCACCCTGAGGCTGTAACTGAAGGAGAAAATGTAACCATTCTGTGGGACTTTCCAGTACATACAGACCGAACCATCAAGGCCAATAAACCAGATATTGTTGTGAAAGACCAAAACAATAAAGTTTGCTTATTGATCGACATGAGCATCCCCTGCGATCATAATATCTCAGCGAAAGAGTTTGACAAGCTCAGAAAATATAAAGACCTACTCATTGAAATTGAGAAAATGTGGCATCTCAAGGCGGTTACAATACCAGTGATCGTAGGACCACTAGGAATGATCAATAAGGGAACCGAAAATTATATGAGAATGATCCCTGGCTTACCATCCCTGCAAGAAGTGCAAAAGATCGTCTTAACTGGTACATCACATGTATTGAGAAGAGCATTGTCGATGTGAGAATTGTTGCTGCTCATGTATTTTAATTTAACTTAAAAAAAAAAAAAAAAAATGAACGAACTATTGAGTTTGGTGTAATGGCCTACCGATGTATACTATGAGTTTCTTTGCCCTAGGAGTCGGGAAGACACTCGGCAAGAAATGGAAGCAAATTTGAAAGAAGAAAAAAAAAAAAAAAAAAAAAAATAATAATAATAATAATAATAATAATAATAATGATAATAATGATAATAAAATGTTACGGCAAAACGATCAGCCACCTTTTATATATGGATGACCTAAAACTATACGCTGCAAATGACAAACAGCTGGAAACACTATGAAAGACAGTTCATGGATTTACCAATGAAATAGATATGAAATTTGGATTAGAAAAATGCGCCAAAGTAACCATGAAAATAGGAAAACTAGTTAAGAGTAACAACATCGCACTAGATAAAACCAATGAAATAAAAGAATTAGACCAAAGCCAAACTTACAAATACTTAGGAATCCATGAACTAGATAAGACACAACACACACAAATGAAAGAGAAAATAAAAAAAGAATATTATAGACAAGTTAGATCAATACTAAAAACAGAGCTCAATGCTAAAAACAAGATAATAGGTATCAACACTTTAGCTGTTCCAGTTATAAGTTACAGCTACAATATCCTTAACTGGACACGAAATGAACTGTCCAAAATAGATAGGAAAACAAGAAAAATAATGACAGGATCTAGGATGCATCACCCAAAATCTGACATAGAAAGACTATATATACAACGTATAGAAGGTGGTAGAGGCCTTATACAGCTGGAAAACTACTATAAAATAACCACCATAGGACTGCAAAAATATCTACTTCAGAAGGAAGGAAAACTGATCCAGATAGCGGCAAAACACGAGCAAAACAAAAAACTGTTCTCAGTATTTAAGGAAGCTGACAAATACAAACAAGAAATCATACCACCTAATAAACATGAAGAAGAAGAAGAAGAAGAAGATGAAGAAACAACAAAAGCTATAAAACAAACGAAATCCAAACTAAAATTAGAACAGCAACGAACCATGATAAAACTCTCAAAATACAAAGACCTGGAAATAGAGGTAACTAGAATGTGGAATCTGAAAACAGAAACAGTTCCTATCATAGTAGGTGCATTAGGCATGATAAAAAAATATTCAGACAAATACATAACAAAAACACCAGGACTTACAAACACATATAACATACAGAAAATTGCACTACTAGGCACTGCACACATCCTACGCAGAACACTTTCCATACAATAACCATCAGAGCATCACAACAAATCCCAGCACATACCCAAGGCACACACAGCTGCGCTCGGTAGTGAAGTGAAACACGCTATAAAAATAAAACTACTGAATAATAATGATAATAATAATAATAATAATGATAATAATAATAATAATAAATGCCCTGATGCAATACCAGGCAGTGGCTCTCGTGGCTTCTGAACTTAACTGATTGGAAGTTTTATCAATGTACATTGTTTTGTCTTGGTAAAAAAGATGGGCTACAGAAAATATTCTGCTCAATACCACAGATTTGCTTGTCAGTTGTTTGACCTTAACCAGTTGAGCATGTTCCTTAGTGGCTGACGATATGTGCATCTCTGATCACGAGCAGAAGTAGTGGGGGGGGCATCATAGCCATGTGTTGAGAGAGATTCTTTGGGGTTTGAATAATTCACCTCTGGAAACATAGGTGTTTCGTTCAACATCCTTAAACAACCCTTATTCAAGGACCTATTGAAAGGGATGGGTTTCTCGACCAGAAGAAAATTCTAACCGGGCCCTACCTGCAAGGTCATGTGCTGTTTATCTTGATATGAGATCAGCATGTCGCGCACATGTGGTTGTGATGCATGTGTCTAGTGTATCCTTATCAGACGGGTAGTCATGATGAGTATACTGGGCTTCGTATATTTTACCCCAGTGTCACTTTGATGGCATACACTGCTCTCTCACACAATAATAATGATAATACTTATACTAATAATAACAACAACAACAAC
>NC_042998.1:130765376-130795376 GCF_006345805.1 Octopus sinensis | reverse complement strand
CTTGCCGGTTCTCACACAGTATTAGAGTAGCGTTCTATTGAGGAACACAGATGCCAGATCCGGGAAACGAACCTACGATCTGGTGATCGGATGTGCAAACACACTAACCAGAGTCACACGCCTTCCCAAAAAAATAATGAGGAAATGTAATATAAACTGTCAAAAGATTGTTTATGCTAAGTAGATTTCTGTATAGAAGTGATAATGTCTAAGATATAATTGCTAATGTATACTTGTCTTATAAAACAATTTCTGATTTAATCTGCTTGAAAATGTCGTAATACAAAACTGCTAGACATACATTATTGATGATATCAAATGTCAATAGTTTAAGATTTGATGGTCTAAGAACAAGACCTGTTTTATTATCTCAGAGAAATCCTGCAAAAGACGGTTCGAGTAAAAATAAATCAGCATTGCAGTTTGACCGAAGACAGGGAAAAATAATGGTTTTGAAACAAGGATAAACATCGAATTCTAAACTATCAATAATAACCTACCTTGAATTTGACTGCCATCATAAAGAATTGTAACTTTGAGAGTTGAGTATTTGGATTTGTATCAAATGTCAAATGTTGCAGACAGCATTCACATATATAAATATTTAATATACTCATTATATTCATGCTGAACAAGAACATAATTCGCTTGCTATATTTTGCTATTTATTTCAAAATCAAGAGAATGCAGAATTTATGCCTGATGTCATACATTTAGTGTTAGATATTTTCATGTCCCAGCGTTCCAGCAATGCTTTAAAAAGTAACAAGTTCGCATTGATTTATATACTGTAAGTGACTTAATTATTATTACATTTGTCTTTCACCTGAAGACAATTCCACAGTGAAACAAGAGATTAATATTGGTTTCAAATCGACGTAACTTCTCCTCTCAGAGGAGGTGGTAAATCGATTATATCGACCCCAGCGTTCGACCGGTACTCATTTCATCGACGCCGAAATGATGAAGTGTAAAGTTGGACCCGATAGCATTTGAACTCGAAACGTGATGGATGAATTGATTTAAAATTGGCCTCGAACTTCGGCACAAGGCCGGTTACTTCGTTGGAGTTGCCCAAATGGTATCTTATCGATACCCCCACACCGAAAGGATGAGAAATAAAGGCGACCTCGGTAAAATTTGAACTCAGAACTTAAAGAGGGTTGAAATACAGTTAGTCATTTTGTCCGTCTTTGCGTTGTGAATTCAAATTCTGTCGTTTCTGACTTTCGGAGATCGATAAAATAATTACCAGCCAAGTACTGGAGTCAGCGTAATCGACATACACCCTCCATTGAAATTGCTGGCCTTGTGCCAATATTTGAAGCCCATATTGCGAGGATGGACTGAAAAGTTCGTTGGCTGAATATAAAGACGTGAATTTTGAGCTATGAAATTTTGCTTGCGTTATTTTCAACTCATGAAAAACGTCAGATTCTCCTATTTAAAGTGACATTTGATGGTTCTTACATGACTTCAAAAGTAATTAGTAGCAACAGAAGATATAATTCATCATTACTGCGATATTGGTTCCCGGCCAGATGTTTTTTCATGTTGGAAAACAGTTGATAGTAAAATGGGGCCAATCGAAGAGAATAGGGAGAACGGAAGCACAATCATACACAGTAGTCATTGAAACCAAAGACTTGTGGGTTGTAGCATAGTCCTCACCAAACAAAATCCCATTTATCAGTTTCCCTGAACGTTTGGTCTTGATAGCCTTTCGTAACTGCTTCAGTAACTTGGCATAATACTGAGGGTGTGATCCTTTTGAAGAGAATCAATAAGCACGATGCATTGTGCATCCCCCAAATTGAGGTGATCTCCTTCTTTGCAATTGAAATAATCTGGCCTTGTTTGGAGCAGACGAAGGGGAGTGTTTCCACCGCATGGATTGTCTCTTCGACTCTGGCTCAAAGTGATGAACCCAACACTCATCCTGGGTTAGGAAGCATTCAAGGGCGTCAGCTTTATTTTCCCGAAGCAATGTCAGATTTTCCTCGTGTTGTGATCAGCCTATTAAACTTTAGATCCACCTTCATGTGGTTTACATGATTAATGTTTACCCCGGTGGTAGCAGTTGCAAAACATCCAGATGTTTGGTCATCTTCAACACTAACTCTCCTAAAGTCCCCTACTCCCTTTCACACGGTTGGAGCGTCATGCTCTAATGTGGCAACCATGTCAGTATGAATGTTGTTGGAGGTTAAACCCTTTTGCTGCAGGTACTTTATAACACACGAGGCTGAATGTTGTCGTTTTTCAAGAGAAATCACTACTAATTACTTTTCAGGTCTTCTTTGACCACTCAAATGTCAGTTTATCTGAAAAGAAACAATACAATTATTAATAAGATGTGTTAAAATATACGCATGCAAGATTTTCACAAGTCTAGCGTCTCACTTTCAAAGTCAGCCTACGAAATTTTCAGCCGCCTATCGTAATGACAGATTTGGAATCTCTGAATGAAGACAAGTTACCGAGTTTGATATTCGCTCAGTAGTATGTGAACATGCACGGTAGGTTAGTCACTTCACGATAAAAGGACACAAAACTGCTCAACTTTTTGTTTAGAGAAAGACAGGATGAGCTTCACAGCGAGGAGAATTCATATTAAATATGATGGGAAATATTGAGGATTATAAAATTATATGCGTTTATTTTTTCTTGATATTATTTACGAACTCTTATAAATATTGTCTTTTAATGTGCATCTAAATATTTCAAGTATTATAATATTCAATCTTTTCTTTCGCCTTTTTCATGGAATAGTAAACAAAATAATTCCATGCATCAATGATTCAGGTTTCGTGTTAAATTTCGTGTTAAACGTCAGAACATTTCTCGTATAAGCAAAGTGTTAGTGGAATTGCTTGTACTCTTCATAATTCACACGGAGGTTGACTGGCAGAGTTAAACTCCTACTGTGATTGATACATAGCTAGATACATAGGCAGCGAAAAATATACTGGGGCATTATCCAAAATAGTGACGGTATATGCAGAATCAAATATTAATCTTTTGAACAGGCATGGGAGGGGTGCTGCAATTATCTTTTAATGATTGGAAGTTTGTCAGACTTGGTATGCTTACAAATGTACAAGTTTTCGTTATGTATTTTGTTCACTCCATTCATGTTCTTGTTTTATAGCACAGCCAAATATGATTATTAATCTATATATTCATATCAGAATGTTATGGAGTGTAATAATAATCATGGTAAAATTAAAGTTTAAATGAAACTACACTCAGTACAAGAGAATAGATGATTGGTTATTGTAAGCAGTTGATAAAGGGTAATATTCTCCTGGCGTAGAACTGGAATAGACAATTGCGGGGATCTCATCGTGGGCTACAGAAATGCCAGCCATGACCATTTTTACAGGCTGGAACATCTTGGATAATATGGTATTAGCTATACTACGTAGTACTAGACACAAAATACTCGGTAATAATTGTCGAAATTATTTGATTTCAGGTTTCCATGATTAATGCTAATCCGGGACCGAATAATGGCAACAATGTATCAAAGGTATTAACAAATATTCACTGAAAACCTACACAACCTAGAACGAACATGTGTAAATGTAAAGTCTAAGTTTTCTGAATGAACTTTTATTTCCAACTATTTGAAATTTTTTATTACTAGCTTGTCATTTCTTTCAGGTGTAATAAAAGGTTTCATCTTGTGTAATAAAGTGTTTCGTTTTGCAACCACGGCCTTGCCTAAAATTATTTTAAGTAATTATGCTTCAACTATCAGAGAGTTATGTCTTTGATTGCGATAGGCTTGTGCTTTTGTTATCAAGTGAAATACATGTAAAACCTAAACAATTCTGCAGACGCAGGTGTGTCTGGGTAGCTAGAAGCTCAGTTCTCACGCGTATGGTTCGGGGTTAAGTCCCACTGCGACCAAAGCCTTGTGAGTGGATTGGTAAACGGAAACTAAAGAAGCTTGTTGTATATATATATATATATATATATATATATGTGTGTGTGTGGTGTGTGTGTGTGTGTGGTGTGTGTGCATGTGTGTTTGTTTTGTGTGTCTTTGTGTCTGCGTTTGTCCCCTACAGCCGGTGCTGGTGGGTTTATGTAACTTAGTAGTTTGGCAAAAAAAAAAAAAAAGGAGTAAGCACAGGGTTAAGTACTGGAGCCGATGCACTCTACTATAATTCTTCAAGGCCGTCTTCCAGCATGGCCGCTATTTAGAAACTGAAACAAGTAAAAGATATGATAAGATTGAATTCATAGAAATGAAGTAAATATGTGGGAACTGATAGTAATTTCTTGACAGAACATACTTTACTTAAAGGTTGTGTGCTACGCTAATTAGACTGTATATGAATGCATGTCATATTTAACTTTTACCGAAATTGTTCAAATGGAAATAGTTAAGAGTGAAATAATGTGATGATTCAGATTTTCAATTTGGTAGCTTTCTGAATGGAAATGCTGACTTCACTTGATTACCATGAACAATTAGACATTTACAATTGTAATTCGTTAATGCAGTTCCGTTACGCTGATCTAGACAGGAAATTATATTTTGGCCACTTTACGAAATCATGTTATTGTAGTAGTTTGATAGTCGTACACGTGCTACCATTGCATCATATATATACATGTCTGTAAGTAGTTGTGTGTATGAGTATATATATATATAATATATATATATATATAGAGAGAGAGAGAGAGAGATAAATGTGTGTATGTATGCGTATATACATATATATATGTGTATGCACATACACACACACACACATACATATATATATATATTATATATATAATATATATAATATATATATATATATATATATATATAAATGCCTCACACTAGGAGGGACAAAGTCATTACTACCAAAATTATACTAATCATACCCAAATGCAGTTTTTCAAAGCAAGACATTTAAAAAAATGAATTAGTTCTGTATCACCGTGATTTCACATTCAACTTACGTCTAATGATCGTCAGCAGAACTGATTCTGAACACATCATAAATAAACTACCAACCTTACGTAGCGAAGACGAACAGACAACTGCTCACTCCGGCCAAGCACATGGAATGTTTATAAATCATATATCCGGTAAATGGCGGGCTTTTTACGAACTGCATGTCGGGTAATGAAAAGTATTTCGGAATATAAGTTTAACAATTAAGGATAATCTCTTAATAAGGGATCTTAACAAGAAATTATCGGGTAGCTAGCGTGAAAACCTCATAAAAGAAAAGAATTCGAAAATAATTTTTTTCTTTTGAACAAATTAATTATATCTATATTGTATAGAGGGCATTATTACACATAAATGCCTCACACTAGGAGGGACAAAGTCATTACTACCAAAATTATACTAATCATACCCAAATGCAGTTTTTCAAAGCAAGACATTTAAAAAAATGAATTTAGTTACGTAAGGTTGGTAGTTTATTTATGATGTGTTCAGAATCAGTTCTGCTGACGATCATTAGACGTAAGTTGAATGTGAAATCACGGTGATACAGAACTAAATTCATTTTTTTAAATGTCTTGCTTTGAAAAACTGCATTTGGGTATGATTAGTATAATTTTGGTAGTAATGACTTTGTCCCTCCTTTGGCATTTATGTGTAATAATGCCCTCTATACAATATAGATATAATTAATTTGTTCAAAAGAAAAAAATTATTTTCGAATTCTTTTCTTTTATGAGGTTTTCACGCTAGCTACCCGATAATTTCTTGTTAAGATCCCTTATTAAGAGATTATCCTTAATTGTTAAATATATATATATATATATATATGCATACATATATACATACACTACATACATACATACATACATACATACATACATACATACATACATACATACATACATACATACATACACGCGCGCGTTTAGTGGGATAGGCACTAGAGTTCAGGAAAACATATACAATCATCACTAATACCGATACATCCATTATGATGAGCGCAAGGGAGTCATTGCATTTTCATGTTAATTCCTATTGGGGAAAAAAATGGGCGGGGGGGGGGGGCAATTTGATGTCGCTATGGGGAGCTATGATGGAACAGAATTAGTAGATCTAGTTTGGTATTTACATCGTAAATGTCTTTCAAAACGAAATAAACGGACCTAACATGGGATTGAATAAAGACGAAAGTATAGAAATAGTACATAACAAACATTGACATGATTCGAAGTCAAAATTGAACGCGGAGAACTTTGTGATTGCTATCAGCATATGGGATGTTGCTGTAGTCTACTAGAATGCACCGATTCTGAAATTGATACTCGACCGCACTATCTGCTGTTCAAGGGAAGAATTATGCAAAATACTTAGTCAACTTAATCTAAAACGTACAATCAACACTAACTTTTAAGAAGTTAATTTCCTAGATATTAATGAGTGGTAGCACAGGCAACTTAAACCCGGCCATAAAACAAATGATCACAATTCATACATTGACAGAGGCTCTAAACATCCAGCGGCAATAATCAAAAATTTAGTTAACAATATGAGTAGTCTTGTTTCAAGCATAAGGACCATTTTAAAGAATAATGCAACCTATACAGAACTAAACATAGGTTAAAGTTCTATGAAATACTCCTCCATATAGCATGAATGAGGCTACGAATATAACTAATATAGTTAGAAATCATAGATAACCACTTCTTACATTGACATAAATACCACAAAATCTTCAAAAGAAACACAGTTTATGTTAGCCATAGTTGCCCCGCTAAATATATTTTGGCTGACTTTCAGCTATAATAAGTATAACATTAGTAATCTGCTCAAATATCCTATACGTGTAGATCCCCTGATGCTTTTCCCTGAACAGCAGATACTGCGATCGAAGTGGTCAATCTCCGCTCGTATGCCTTTCAGAATGGATGCATTTTAGTGGACTACATCACCATCCCATATGTTGATGGCAATCACAAAGTTCCCCGCATTGAGTTTTGACTTATGAGATGTTTCAGGCGCTCCGAGAATGCAGTGGTGACCTTGACTTTCATTTCTCTCTGCAAGATATTGCCCAGCTCCAGGATCCCAAAGTACTTATACCCACAATTATCCGGGTCTTCCATTCGCCTTCTGTTTGGCAGTTCTATTTCCTTACAATCTGCTCTTTTCGCCCGTTTGAAAGTAAGTAACGCACACTTTCAGATCCCAAATTCCATTCCAAAATCCTTGCTGCATATATGTACAGTCTCAACCAGCCTCTCTATATCAGACTCTGTTTTCACGAACTATTTTAACTCATCTATAAAGAGAAGGTGGTAGAGACGAGGTCCATTCTTCTTCAGAGCGTTGACTTTGCGTAGAACTTTGCTTTTGCGTAGAACTACCCTTTTGATTGTTACCTCGGCTAAGTGCTGCTTGTTACAGAAAGACGTGTTTTCCAACTAGAACTGCTGCTATTGATCAATGCACACACGTTCTCAGCTTAATATAAGGTTTTCATTAACAGGATTTGGAATTAACAGGATTTAGAATGCAACGATAGAGAATTCTAGGGGATAATAAAAACAACAACGACAACAATAATAATAATAATTATAACAACAACAACAGCAGCAACAACAACAACAACGACAATAATAATAATAATAATAATAATAATAATAAATAATAATAATAATAATAATAATAATAATAATAATTACAACAACATTGGAATCATGTTAAATCGTATTATGGTTTGATTTCTTAGACCAGAATAATTGTCAGAATATATTTTTATTGACAACCGAATGTTGAAATTCTTTTAATTAAAGATTGTATAGTACGACCAGAAATAAGCGTGATTTCCAACAATATTCTAAAGGGACATTCTGTTCTCGAAATTTAGTCTTCATCGATCACTCTGACAATTCAGGTTCTTAATTAGAGATTTTACTTCGTTAAAAAAAATTACGCGATTGGGAGCAGCAATTGATTAGTTGATACAACTGCTTTCTAAAGGCGGCGAGCTGGCATAATTGTTAACACGCCGGGCGAAACGCTTAGCGGTATTTCGTCTGCCGTTACGTTGTGAGTTCAAATTCCGCCGAGGTCGACTTTGCCTTTCATCCTTTCGGGGTCGATTAAATAAGTACCAGTTACTTTTGGGGTCGATATAATCGACTTAATCCGTTTATCTGTCCTTGTTTGTCCTCTCTGTGTTTAGCCCCTTGTGGGTAGTAAAGAAATAGGTATTTCATCTGCCGTTACGTACTGAGTTCAAATTCCGCCGAGGTCGACTTTGCCTTTCCTCCTTTCGGGGTCGATAAATTAAGTACCAGTTTTGTACTAGGGTCGTTCTAATCAACTGTCGCCCAAAATTTCGGGCCTTGTGCCTAGAGTAGAAAAGAATATTACTGCTCGCTAGAATTATGAAATGCCAAAACGATAATGTTTTGAGTGTGACTTAGTAAGAAAGCGTCATATGTAAATATTGTGAATCATTTTATCAGCACATATACCGATCCTACTAATTCAACATTATAACAGTTCTAACAAGTTCATTTAGTTGTTCTTAATTAATAGCCTTCATAATTCTTTCTCACATTGGTACGAAGCGACAAATTGGAAGGAGCTGCATTGCTGGTATCCTAAAAACTAGAATATTATTGGTATTTGTTTTATCGAACCTATAAAGGTGTACATGGCAAAGCGAGCGTTGGAGGGATGAGAAACTATAAGAGAAATTATTTTATCCACCTTAATTTCTTTACATGAATGATCATGTCGACATAGATAATGGAGCAGACAGATGTAACAGGTGAATAAGTGGTGTTTAAGTAACATAACGAGGAAAATTTAGTACAAGACTGTTCACACTAGAAAGAATATCGAAGCAAGATGCAATAATGTCATTATCAAAACAGAGAAATAAAAATCTAAGTATCTCATAGAGAACTTGACCTTACAGACAAAAATATTACTAGAAAGGATGTCGAACGAAATTATAATCACATGAAATGGAAATTAGCAATATGTCGGGCATAAGAATGAAATATATAGCAATAAAATTGTTGACTATGTTTGATAAAGCAAATGCCATAAACAATCATATACATTATGTTACAAGGTACACCACTCTACATGCTAACCTTTCAGTTTATTATCACTAGCTAAATCACATGGTTATTCCATTAAAAGTTTCGCCAGGACACCGCCAAAAATAAAGAGCAGCAACAGAAATCCTTTTCAAGTCAATGTAATATGCCCAGAAAGATATTCATGGTGGTACAATAAATCATTTGAGCAATATTAAAAGCAATTATATATATATATTAAACTCAGATATTCTCATAAAGCATTTTTATGGAGGGATCTAAGTCGATTACATCGACCTAGTACTTAACTGGTACTTCTTTTATTGACCCCGAAAGGATGAAAGACAAAGTCCACCTCGGTTGTATTTGAACTCAAAGCGTAGAGACGAAATGCTACTAAACATTTTTCCCGGCGTGTTAACGATTCTGCCTCATCTCACCTAAAGCAACTATAAATATTAATTTCTAATTTGGTTACATATACTTATAAGATATTTAGAAATCTGCCTAGAAAAGGTTTCCAAAACCAGCCCACGCGATTTTCGAAACTACAACGTAAAAGAAAATGTAAAGCGAAGAGGAATAAATATGGTAACTGCAACAGCCAGAATGAGCGAACTACCCACACGTCACATGCAGCATTTTATAGCGCGAAAGAAACTTTGGATAAAAAAAAAACATATAGACCATATTTACGAAAAATGGAAAAAAAATGTTATGTCTGGAGTACCTTTGATTATATGTATGCCATAACAAAACTAACCTGCGACCAAACATCAACAACTGCATGATATCTAGTCACAGGAGATAACGGGGATATTCAGGTAGATTTTTAAAAAAGTCATGTGAAGTTAAATATTAGTAAGCAAACACTAAAAATCAATAACACATTTAAATTTTCAAATAAAAAAATAGTTTGAACAACGGGGGAAGGAATAAAAGTGACGCATATATATTTAAAAATATAAATTTAAGAGAAAATAATTTGTAAGTAAACATACACGTGCGTCTGTAAAGAAACCTATAATTAGATAACTAAATATATAGAAACATAAATATGTATCATATTTTAATGTTTATATTTAATACTTAGCTTCACAAACACATGAAAATAAATAAATGGATAAAGACATGAAAATTAGTTTTGGTAATTTTTATAGAGATTTTGTTTCGGTCCTTCTTTAAATTTCGATTGTATATTTATTTGTTGTAAGCGGGAGGTTTATACTTTTTAATACGAGTTTAGTGTAAATAATATTACGACGTGCTATCGATATTAGGCTGGAAGAACTGATATTCCATTTAATAAATATATACAATGTTTTTGCCTGCTTATCTGTGCTTATCAGACAAATAATGCAGAATTAGCATAGAATTTAATGGTCTGCGTATCTTAATACAAATATAAATACACTTCCCCGTTCACAGAAACTAACACATATGTAGGCACAGATGTACATATATATATGTGCTAATTCACATAATCACACACGCAAAATTCGTACATATTTGGTTATATTACAGATGACAGCAGCAAAATGAACAGGCATAAGAGAAATTGCATGTAAACTCAACTCAGAAAGTCTTTTCTTTTCAATCAAACTCTCATGAAGTATGAAATAATCTGAATTATTTATACCTGCGTATCAAAATAGTATTTAGTAACTAGTTCGTATATGGCGATTTTGGTATGTCTCTGTGGTACAAAGCTGGAATACGCTAATTTTTGTATGATGTGATCTGTAGTTGATAAGATTTTTGATGTTATATTATGCGGAATGGTAGGTTTTAGCGATTGAATATTTTCACAAAATGTAGTGGTTTTCCTATTTGGATTTACAATGAATGTTTTTGTGGTGTAAATCAAATTTTAAAAGTATTGGCGGTTATTCTGATGTATCAAAGAGAGAGTTTAATATTGGCGGAATTTTATTAAATGTTGCGCTATATTCCAATGCTCTAGCCAGTTAATTTCCTTTTAGTATTTGTGTAGTTGTACTTCAAATAATTTTGGTTAATATGTTGGAAATTTTGTTTCGATGTGTTCTAGATTGCAACATAAGCCAAAAGTTGTATTTGAATCAGCAGAATATTTGTATGAAATATTAGTTCATTATAGAGTATTTTTGGAGCGATACCACGTCATCGACAGTAATGAAAACTTCATTTTTACTCACAGATGAAGACATCTAACATTTTATTCCGATCTGTTTTGTTCTGTTTCTTTAATGCATTCCATGAATATAAGTTATGGAGAGGTATATATACATAAGTAAGCATTCTAGTATTGTCTACATAAATTACCAAATTTCTTCCCAGCCACAAAGTCGAAGCCAAAATTTCTAAATTCTCGACACATACACTCTCGCAGTTGTATACAGTTTAATAGAAAGTTACCATGTCTTAATGTATATAAAATCTCTATTCTGGTCATTGTTTGAATAACGTTTCAAATAATTCACACTCAAGTCCTGTATGGGATATTTCTTCTGCTTCTAATATTGAGGTCTTTAATGAGTAATCATTTCCCGGTATTTGTAATTCTCCCCAAAAGACAAGTGCGTTTATGGTCAGTTCCATGAAGGTTTATTTTAGAGGTAACTTCCATAATAGTACCAGGCCGATGACTGCGTAGTAGTTGAATAATGATGAAGGATATTGTATAGAAGCACGTCATATGTGTGTGTGTGTGTGAAAGAAAACATGTGATTAAAAAATCCTGGCAGATATCAAGTAAGCACTCTGTTTAAAGGAATACGTTTAAATATCCAACAATCAAATACTAGTAAATGTATGTAGAATATAAATCTCAGGTAAATACTCATGTATGACAAGTAAATCCAACGACCTTTATGCAGATTTTTAAGAAATTCAGAGGATTAATAACAATCAATGTGTACGAAGAACACTTTCAAAATTTAACATTTGTTTCAATTGCATTAACATATACGTAGTTGAAATTTACAGAAAAGCAAAAGACGAAGAGAGGTGTGTAAACAAGTAGGTGTATTTGTTTGACGTTCGTGAAGGTGAGAAAGTGTTTTACGTTTTGAGCCTACGCTCTTCAACAGAAAGGAAAACGATGAAATAAACAGACACAATAAAAACTTTATAAAAACGCACACACACACGCACATATGTATAAATATATATGTACATATATCTATATCTATATATCTATCTATCTATCTATCTATCTATCTATCTATCTATCTATCTATCTATCTATCTATCTATCTATCTATCTATCTATCAATCTGTCTATATCTCTCTCTCTATATATATATATGTTTTTACTGAGATCTCCCTTTTTAGTAGAAGAAATAGCTATAACTCTTTGACTGCTATTTCTAAATTCGGTATGTGGTAAGGCAATTCGTTGCTAAACCCTTTATTGCTTAGTATATATATATATATTATTGTTATTATTATCCTTGTCTTTGCCCAGCTTCTAACGCTGGAGATGTACTACAGTGTCAGCTGTTCACTACCAGTGAACTAAGGTCACAACTCTTATTTTTTCAGCATATTCCGGAGTATTCGAGTGGTTCGAAGCAGTGCTGTTTTCTGCAAGTGCTCCACCCTTATTGCAGCCTCTATTTGTTCCATATACATCTTGAGATAAGTGCTCACTGTTTACAGGACTCCGACAATTATTAGTACTACTGCTACCTTTTTCATCGACCACAACCGCTTAACTTCTTAACCCTTCCCCCCAAGGTAACGTGTAATATCCCTCGACTTTTCTTTCTTCCTTATCGCAAAACGTGTCTGCTGTGTATGCGATATCTATGATCCAGCATAGTTTGTTTTCTGTCTCAATTAAAACTATGTCTGACTTCCTATTCTCTATCTCAATGTTGCGCTGAATCATAAAATCCCATAGGATCTTTTCATTTTCATTTTCGATGATGCGTTCGAGTTTGTGGTCGTACCAATTGTTTTGCTCTGTCAAGTCCATACTTTGTGCAAAATGTCCAATGGACAAACTCGGCTATATTGTCGTGGCGTCTCTTATATTCCTTCTGGGCTAGTGGCGTAGGTTTACTGTAGTATGCCATACTGTATCACCATTTTATACACAAATTCTGCCCTTATCACTTTTTGATATGTTGTCTATTCTGTATTTTATGTAATTTGTTCTTAGTGCTTGCTCTTGAGCAGCACAAATTAGAGCCTCCATTTCCGGTTTTAAATAACTTTTAGTTACCACAGCCAACTTTTTCTTTATCTGTCTTATGAAATTATCCAGGACTTCTTTTCTTTAAACCCCTATTTTCAGTTTCCTTCGTTTTTAATTGATTGTACAGTGCTTTATTTTTGCAATATTTCATCGTACACAAGCTTGGCCTTCTTACTTATAATAGCGGTTCTGTGGAATTTTTTACATACCATACTATGTTTATTATTATTATTATTATTATTATTATTATTATTATTATTATTATTATTATTATTATTATTATTATTATTATTATTATTATTATTATTATTATTCAGTAGCTTTATTTTTATAGCGTGCTTTCACTTCACTACCGAGCGCAGCTCTGTGTGCCTTGGGTATGTGCTGTGATTTGTTGTGATGCTCTGATGGTTATTGTATGGAAAGTGTTCTGCGTAGGATGTGTGCAGTGCCTAGTAGTGCAATTTTCTGTATGTTATATGTGTTTGTAAGTCCTGGTGTTTTTGTTATGTATTTGTCTGAATATTTTTTTATCATGCCTAATGCACCTACTATGATAGGAATTGTTTCTATTTTCAGATTCCACATTCTAGTTACCTCTATTTCCAGGTCTTTGTATTTTGAGAGTTTCTCCATTTCTTTTAGAGACACGTTGTCATCAGCCGGTATTGATACATCAATTAGAAAGCATTTTTTTTCTTCATGATCTCTGACAACTATATCTGGTCTGTTGGCCTTAATTTCTCTATCTGTGTGTATCGGCATATCCCAGAGTATGGTTGCTTTCTCGTTTTCTGTGACCTTTTCTGGTGTGTGCCTATACCATCTTTTTTCTGTTGTTATTCCATAATGTTGGCATAGCTTCCAATGTATGTAGGTTCCAACTCTGTCATGTCTGTGAATATATTCCTTCTTAGCCAGGACTGGGCAGCTAGAGATAATATGAGTTATTGTTTCTTGTCCATCTCCACATATTCTGCAGTTATTTGTAATATTTCTTTTCATTACATGTTTTTGGTAATTTCTGGTGGGGAGGCTTTGGTCTTGTGCTGCAATTAAAAATCCCTCTGTTTCTGCTTTGAGTCCTGAGCTTCTCAACCACTGCTAGGATTTTTCTTTATCTATTTCTTTTGCATTTAGCTTAGTCCAGTATTTGCCATGAAGGGGCTTTACTTGCCATCGTTTTATCATGAGTTCGAAATCCGCCGCGGTTGACTTTCCCCTTTATCTTTTCGGGGTCGATAAAATAAGTACCATTCACGTACTGGGGTCGATGTAAATTACCAGCACCAACCCCAAAATTTTCAAGCCTTGTGCCTATATTAGAAATTATTATTATGATTATTATTATTATTATTATCATGGTTATTTTTATAATTGTTAGTTAGTCTGACGATATCGATAATGACCAATCACACCTCATGGGAGAAGAAAAGGGGACATGATTTCGTACTCGGGAGGCTCTGCCGCAGGTCGGACACCGGTGGTGTGTGTGGACTGAATGCAAAGTCCGGTCTCTGGAATTGCATATTTCTCGTTTCCCTTGTTCCCCTGAAATCATGTCACGCTCGTAGGAGTTAGCACCACTCTTTGTTAATCTTCGCCAGGTTGGTTGGTCTTAGGCTTGCGTTTCCCATGTGTCGAGGTTGATCTCAAAGATCTTCAGTGAGGGTTTGAGTATGTCGTTGAAGCATTTTATCTGTCACTTTGCGTGCGCCCGCCTCCTGCCAGTTTGCCAGTTTGCTACGTACTCGCAACTAGATGGGATTGGTAGCAGATCCTTGAAGCTGTGGAGGCTACAGGCTAAGACAAAGGAAAAGGACTCAGAACGCAACTTCCAGTTCACAAACGACTACGCACTCAACGCCGCCACAGAGGCCAAGACGAAGCAGAGCATGAACTACTTTTCCATTGCATGCACCAACTTTGGAGTCATAATCAGAACTCGGAAGATATAGGTCATGCACCATACTACCCGCAGAAGCCGTATGTGGAATCAACTATCAGTGTCAAAGATTGTCGATAAGTTGATGTACCACGGCAACTCACTCTCCAGGCCTATGATCATTGACACACATATTACATTTGACAGACGCATTGCATTTGGGCGGCCGCCTGAATCAGCGTGGGCGAGGAAAGGTATTAGGTGTACCAAGCGGTTGTGCTGCGTATGCTACTATACGTCTGCGTGACTAAAACTAAACCGCTTGAGAAAGATGTTGAAACTCGTCGCAAGATAAAGATCCAGGCATGGAGGTTCTCTCCACCTCATCTGCCAAGCATTCACGCACTGCTGAGGAAGGTGAGTTGGCAGGCCCCCTTATTCATATATATATATAGATAGATAGACACGCACACTCCTGTGAATGCATGTTTATAATTAAATGATCTTCCCCGAATGGGCGTATATAATGCATCTCTGGACAAGCATAAACTCAGATGTACACCAGCATAGGCACCTATACTCAAGCACACGCACGCAGTCACATAGAAACCTGTAAATGTATGTGTGTATGTGTGTATATGTATGTATATATATATATATATGCACACACACATACACACACATATGTAGGTAAATATGTACATATATATATATATTATATATATATATATATATAATATATATATATATATATATATATGTATATGTGCATATATAGGTATGCACATACATATCTATGTGTGTGTATATATATATATATATATATATATATATACATACATATATGTGTGTGTGTGTGTGTACATATATGTGTATTTATATATGATTATAATTAAATTTGTGTGCTCGTTCTCATTTCTTTCAGTTTGCTTCTGTTCCCTACATAAATGTCTGTGTGTGAATATAAATAGAATAATGCTTAAAATTGGTTAGCTGTATCTTGCCAGCATCTTAGTTTGAGTAAATATAGATCTAACGAGATATGTTCTTTGTTGCCAGATTGTAACAATGGTTAAATTAATTCATGTGCTCTGTGTGTAGACATTTTTATAAGCACACCGTCAATAAGAAAATCAGTGAAAAGTAGCAAGCACAAGCACAACAACAATAATAACAAGTTTGATGATAGGATAACGAATGTTTATAACGATATACCATTTGCCTCAAGTTATCATTAAATGAATGCTAAGAGAAAGACAAAAAATAATTTGCTGAAATATTTAGACTCATATTTATATCATCATACATATAAATATATCTAAGTATATACTATACGCTTGCACATGTACATATTGAGATGAATATCTGTACATAAATTGTAAAGAATTATGTATGTATACAATATGCAGTATGATACGCATAAAATTTTCTTACAGATGCACACGTCTTTGAATATGCAAATATCAGAAGGTTTATAAACATAACGGCAAATAAACTTACATATAAATACATATACATATATTTATATATATTTAGAGAGAGAAAGCGAAAGAGATGGAGAGAGAGAGAGAGAGAGAGCTATAAGATCAATGGTATAAAGAGAAAGAAAAAGAATGAATTCGTTCTTTCTTACTCATATGTGAAGCCATATATGGTTTCTAATTAAGACGCAAGGCCAACAATACTCTCGACTCCACAACTTGATCTGTACTTTATTTTATTGGCATCAGAGGGAAGAAAAGCAAAGTTGAATTACGTGTGGTTTGAACTCAAATCATAAAATGCCAGCAGAAATACCGCAGAGCATATTTTGTGGTGTTTTGATGATCTCCCAGCTCACAACCTTGTGAAGTCTTTAACGAGACCATTGGATAGCTTGATGCGATATGAATATGAAACAAATTTAGATAAAGCAACTAATAAACCATGATTTTCAGGATATGTAAAGAACCAAAACGGAGAATGTAACGACATATCTTAGGACGAAATCACGATTCTTTCTGTCCCTACCACCAACACTTAATGCAACGCTGGAGAAATCTGAACGAACAAAAATTAAGTTCCCAACATCACAATAGGCGTAATAAGAGAACAGTCTGGAAGAAGCACTAATAAGCAATGCAAATGACACAGTACTATGACCAAGGTTAAAAGCAAATACAATTAAAATTTTTTTTAAATGATAATTGAAAAAACAAAGGCAGCATAAAAGCAAAGAACGAAACCCAAACTTTCTGTAGTTTTCGTGCTGCCATCGAGAAGTAGAAACCAACCGCCGCTTTACTTATACTGAACCCATAGCTCTCAGGGAAGAAATTACTCCGCACTAAGCCGACAGGACAAGAGAACAGAATGTACCAAAACCCCATAATCAGAACCCCAACATTAAATAACCCTACGATGTCACACCGTATACTATCTGCACCCAACAAAGGCCAATATGCAGGTGCAGATCGAGCTGCAGCGATTGACTCACATATCATTTTTAGGGTTGCCTGAAAAATAGTGCAGAAGTGGACTAGAATACCAATGAAAGTGAACCATAGTGATATACACCCTCACAAAAAAAAACAACTATAACCATTAAAACATTACAAGGCAAACATTACAGTAATTTTGCTATTGAACGACAAAGGTCTTCTACTTCACAACAACAGTAGAGACCTTTGTGCATGGAATCGAGCAACATATATTGAGCCTCCTACAAAAATACATCTATCAACTGACCTAGCTGGAGAAGAATTGCAAATACCAATGTATGTTTGCTCGTATAAAAAAAAAGGGAGAAAAGCGTCGTCGTGCAGTTTCTATGTACATTCGGAAAGACGTTACACCTAGAATCCTATTCTCACATTCAAACATAATGAAAGTACATACAAAGCAATGCGATAATGCAATCTGAACGTCATATCGTCCAACTGACGATGCGAACTACATAGCATGATATAAATTTGTGGAAGCCTTAGAGACATAAAAAGTAAGTATTGAGGGAGTTAAAGCAGCACGCCGACATACTTTTGTTATGTTACTTCAACTTACCGAATGGCAACTAGCCCGAAGGCAACATAGCCATTAGAGTATAACAACACGAACCCAATCAAGCGCAATTACTAACTTGATGGTGCGAAATATATGGTGTTCATGGAACAAAGAATATTGAACGCAACTCGGTTGAGCATCATCTTAGACCTCAGAATCACTATTTAAATGGTACTCATACACTATGTGAAAGTGACACCAACTATTTCTTCAAACCATAGCATACAGAATCGAACCATGCAAGAGAAAAATTAAATCGTAACAGAGAATATTATGAAATATATTAAAATAAATTATAGTAAATGTTTTTCTCCCCTTTTCAAAGACGTAATGTCCTACCAGTGAGAAGGAAATGGGAGAAATCATGGAAGACTAATATTTTTGGACTATCCTGATTGTAAAAATCGATTGATGAAATTTACTATACAAGCAATATTAATGTCTTTGAAGATCTCAAAGTGAGTATCGGCAAAATACACATATAAGCAGTTAGGAACATTTACATTTCCTGACCTTATTTCAAATGGATTGCACCAATGTAAGACATTTTTCTTAGATGTTAGGGAGTAGTTAAGAAACGTATTAATTCATTTTTGACAAAATTATTGCTCGTTATCTCAAACATCAAATATGATCAAATTCAATGATAAAATAGTAGTGCTTAAAACGATGAACAAAATTGAAAATATTTTGCAGACTCAAATAAATCAGTCCAAAATATCGGTAGAAATCCTTCTTCACATAGAAAACATTTGCATAGTGCGTACTTCTTACAATAGAAGATTTATGAATACATTGACTAATGGTTTAGATTAATATGTTTAATGAATTCCTATTTCGTGAAAGTGTCAACCCAAGATCAGCTACAATTTTATTTTTCCTTGAGTTTAGGAAAATTTTGGAGAATGCCATTTTCACAAAAAGTATTGCATTCCATGATGTACGTTTTAAGAGAAAGCAGCGTCTTCTCGACAGTTATGTATGCTATGTTACCACGAAATTTATGCGTGGGTTTCGTCAAGGAATTAAAGCAGAAGCGTGTGTATGCAAATATATAATTTTAAGTGTGTTTTTGTTTAATATCCAAACTTTCAAATTTGATGAGTCGCAAATTAAGGCAACTTGTCAAAATTCAGTTCAATATCATCAAAGTATGAAAATGATACAGGGCAAAAGAAACTGAAATAAACTTGAATCTCAAGACAGCAAGTATCCTAATTTTTGGAAGTAAATATATTAATCAGAAAGCTTCAACTTCGAGCAAGTTTTAGGCTGATAATAACAATTGGGAACAGAAATTTCGAATGAAGAGCGCATCACATTGTAATTCTTTTATGGACCTTTTCTTGAACATATCTGTATCTAAGCTAGGCATATAGTTAAGAAATGGAGACTACGCTGAGCGTGACTAATGGAGATAAATCAGCAAAGTGGATGATTTCAACTGGATGGTGAAGGACGTTATGTAATCTGCACACCGTAGAAAACACTCCACTAACTCAAAATAAACCGTAATTGGTTACTCGTATCACTCAAGCACGTATGAAATTAAAAGCACAATACATTAATTCAGTTGAATGCTTCCATCTTACAATAAGTTGCAGAAATCTGTTTAACATTCAAAAGAATCCAACATAGTTTACGAGTCTAGAGAAAAGATATAGAAAAGCATCTTGGCTGTTTGTTCTCAAGACGACTCTAAACAACTCAATATTAGATTATTCAGTGTAGTGAGTACTACACTTCAATACAGGGCTTCACATTTGAATCTTGACTTCACTTTTGCATACTTTATAGATTTGCCTGCCTGTTAAATATTCAGTTTCTTACTAATGTCTTCATGTTGTTAGGTTTAGAAAGTTCATACGTCCCCTCGTAATGTTTACATATTTCTATAGAAAATGAATATACGAGTACATAAACATACTACACAGCATAACTGCAGATAAGGTAAGTCCTGAGGAATAATGAAGAGACCATAAATTATGTTAATTATCCTCCGGGAAAGTGACACAGTAGAAGCCAGAATTATTGTATCATAAATTTAGAAGGAGATTAATACATTTCCTGATGTCGCATGCGACAAAATTCGTTAAGAAACTTTATCCATCTCTCTCCCACTCTCCGCCATTTCCTCTTAATCCTTTCTGTCGAAGAGCATAGGATTCACAACGTAAAAGACTCTTCCATTTTTCCCTAATACACGGGTTTGTTGTTCATGCACCTATCTTCGTCTGCTATTTCCTGCAAATTTAAACTATATATATATATATAATATATATATATATATTATGTGAAATAGAAAGATGAATAATCTTGTAGTAGATTAATCAAAAGTTTAACCGATACCTTAGTAGCAAAAATCACAGCAGTAAACAGCAGAGTTTCGCCATGGGCTCTTAGGAGCACAGTTCGATTTGTTTTTTGCTCCGCCTCTGTTCTGTTTTTGTTTTTCCAACGGATTTCCTTTTTTCTTCCTGAAGAGAAAGACACAATATGGTCCCATTATTCAATCGGATTTTGGTAATTTGTGCCTTTCGAAACACGTGTAGAATGAAATAAAACGATTTCTGTTCAATCTGCGTTCAGCTCCATTTCTTCAATTCACCAATAATGTTTTTATATATATATATATATATATACATACACACACATATATATATATATGTGTGTGTGTGTGTGTGTGCGTGTGTGTATAAAGGTATAAAGACAGTATATATATATATATATATATATACACACACACACACACACACATATATATATATAGTTAGAATCTACAGAAAAACAAAAGACGAAGAGAGGTGTATAAACAAGAAAAGGTGTATTAGTTTAACGCTCAGGAAGGTGAGAATTTCTTTTGTTTCGAGCCTATGCTCTTCAACAGAAAGGAACACGAGGAAATAAACAGAAAGTTGATAAAAGAAGCTTTAGGGGCTAGCTGTCAATCATATAACATTCGTATGTATATATTTCTTTTATTTTTCGTTTACTTGTTTCAGTCATTTGACAGCGGCCATACTGAAGCACTGCTTTTATTCGAACAAATCGATCCTAGAACGTATCCTTTGTAAGCCTAGTATTTATTCTATTGATGTCTTTTGCCGAGGCGCTGAGTTACGGGGACGTAAGCCCCACCTTCCTCAGCACGCGATATATATAATGCAAATTAAAACATAAGTCAAATAAATCCTGGGTAAATTTCCAATTTACCCCCATCCATACCTAGTATTCAAATGCAATAGTAAGAACTTGGTTAAACATACGTAGGTTCACATCCAGTAGTATATTGTCCATTTAATAACCCCTAGATGGTTTCTTAACATCTAACTCATACACATTATTATAATAGAATATTTAAGTAGAAGTAAGGCACTTTAATGTTTTAAACAGCAAACATTATTTTAACAGGATCTCAGTGTACCCCCGAAGAGTATTATGTTACAATAAGAGTAAAACATTTGAAAGTTTCATGATTAAAAGCAAGGATGAGTAATATTATAGGAGTTTTCTTTTCGCTTTGCTTCTATTTTATATAGATGGAAGTATCTTTTAAAATTTAATTTAGCGTTTAAAGCAAACTAATATCATATATTAATAGTTATCGCCATACTAATATGGCAGTCTTATAAATATAAGACTAAAGCTGTCGCTGATTAGCTCCAAGAGGCCACCGCCTCAAGCTAGCTATTTGACACACGAACCTGCGTCCATTACAAACCTTCGAACAAGGGAGGTCAGCCGCTTCATCCTGCCAGTCAGACAGCTACAGACATGTTTCAGGGTTGTTGCCCATTATCAATGCAGCGTAGTCAGACTTGCAGGTGTCGCTACTGATCGTCCCAGTTCAAAGGCTTTATTTACCTAGTTTCAGTAGAATACATCCACTTTTTCGAAGGTTTGTAATGGACGCAGGTATATCGTCAAATAGCTAGCTTGGAGCTAATCAGCGACAGCTTTAGTCTTATATTTATAAGACTGCCATATTAGTATGGCGATAACTATTAATTTCCAGTAACGCTGCCGTAATCTCCTTTAGAGAGACTTAGTAATTTTAATATTTCTATTATTGTGTCATATACGCATACATATATGGAAACGTGCGTGCAAACACATACTCGTACCCGCGCGTACACACGCACACAGATAGATAGATAGATAGATAGATAGATAGATAGATAGATAGATAGATAGATAGATAGATAGATAGATAGATAGATAGATAGATAGATAGATAGATAGATAGATAGATAGATAGATAGATAGATAGATAGATAGCTACATTGATTGATTCAGTGATAGATACCTGCTAGAACTAGGAGGGATATCTGCCAAAAACTAGATCGTTGCATCTTAGTAAACGGAAAGTGTATGGTCTCACGTATTCACGCTAATAATCTGGGCCTTGCGTAAATATATTCCAGGTCGCCGAGGGAAAACTTGTAGCAGTTTAACAGCATTTAGAAAAGAATGAATGATAACATCATTCATTAATTCTTATAGTTTTGTATAATTTACAAAATTTCTAATTGAAATCAAAACCGATTCTTATGAAATAAACGGCGTACACCAACGCAGCTTCCTGATGATATATTTAAGATCAACACTTGAGGTTCAGGTAAATAGTAATTACTAACTGAGAAAGAAAGAGAAAAAATTCGTTCAAATTTTTCCGATATTCTGATATCACGTTATTGATACTAAGGTGGCCTCGATGTATTCTACAGTTCCATCTGGATGAAATACGATACACAAATATCAATAAAGTGAAGAAAAAGGATGGTAGTTCCTTATATTAAAATGTCCATTCAGTACACTTAATTTCTTAGTTCGGCTCAGGTATTAAAATTTAGAAAAAGATGACTAAAAATCAACGACGGCTAGATTTGAACTCACCATTAGAAGACAATTATAATAAAGCACTGCGAATTATAACATGCTGTTAGTACTGATCTGTGTGGATTCTTCATCGCCTACTGAAGCAGTTACAATATTTTCGCTGTTATACACCTATTTAATTTAAATTCATTTTTGCAAACTCTCAAGCTCTTGAAAATTCTGTACAGACTCAGTAAGCTGCTTTCATGAATTAACATCAAACTAGTAGTCTCTTTTGCAAATGAGTGATAAATGTGCATAAAATATTTTATGTAAAATAATTATACGTATTATATTGGAGCCTTTAAAATGTTAGAATACAACTTACGGACACCCACTATTAATTGTCGTGGATCTCAAGAATTTGCAGACACCAGGTCGAGAGCCGCTGGCTTTCTTAATATGTAGCCTTATCCGATGCTTCACATGCTTGTAAAGTAAACACTCTCTCTATTATTTTGAAGAATTCTACGCCATTATACTATCTACGTACTTTATTTCACTCTCTACTGGAGCCGATCTATGTTATCTGCATCACACAACCACATGAATGTGTTCAGTTATACAGGCACAGTATCTTCCAATTTTCAATCTTGTATCTTAAATTCATCTGCTGCTAATATGGCTATTAGAAATTGTCTGTTTTCTCAAGGCTACAACATACAATACCAATTTAATATACAGCATCATTTCTACAAGAAATATTCCTGTTTTTGTCATAAGTATATGAAGATGGTCTCAGTGACTTATTCAGACAATCACACAACATATGAAAAAAACAAATCAACAGGCTACGTCAGACTTAATTTCACCCTCCTCTACATATATACACATGCACACATACATGCATACATACATACATACATACATATACATACATACATACATACATACATATATACATACATACATACATACATACATACATACATATACACATACATGATGGATACTTTCCTCGTTCTCGAGCATTACATATTGCTTAAAGCATTTTATAATAGCTTCATGTGTGAGTAGCATAGCTGTGACTTTTCAGGTTGGCGAGTAACTTATACTCCTTGGGCATACATACATACAAACAATTAACACGTGAAACGTTATGAAGTTGACTCAATGTAATGATTTCTTATGTCTGATATTCGATGTAACCGAAAAGCATCGAATTTTCTCTTGGATTACTTCTCTTTCTATACACTGTCATTGATATCACATTTCGTTGTTGGTTTCTCATGCACTCCTTCATAGACACATTATATTTTATTATACATATAATAGACCTAACTTTATCATAGAGATACTATTTTGACAGTAACATGGGCTTTCATTTACAGGGTTTATTCCCGAGGGTAGGAAGTCAGATAGCAAGATACATGGAACCGAAAAAAATAATTAATAAAGTTGGCGATTCTTCTTTTTAATTTTAATTACCGTTTAAATTGAAATCAGCTCCAATTCAGTACGTGAGTAGATCTTTAATGGAAACTTTTCAAGCCTGACTAACTGTCTGCACATGAGAGACTATAGTCTTCACTGAGCACTTACTTTACGAAGACATATACATTAATACATCTACTCTGAGAAAGTTCATATTTGGGGTAAAGTTATCTTTCCATCAAGCTTCGTTCTTTACGAAACGGATGCTGTGCAAGAAAAAGACATAGAAGATAGACCTGTCAAACCGAAACCCTAATTGCATAGCGCAATCCTCTCAATCTTCAACTTTGGACCTGTATTTTCCGTGCAAACAGGGTACAAATTATTGCCCTTATCTTCTTGCAGATCTACAGTTTCTAATTTGCAAGCTGGCCGTTAAAGCAGCACCACCAACTACCTGAATATGACCAGTAACCATTAGGTATATTGGAAATCAGACTAAAAGTTTGGTATTCTGGCTTATTTACATGCTAGTAGAAATACGTTTTTGGTCGTAACTGCTTTTCATCACCGAAATTCTCTATTTTTGTGAATGTGTATCTGAGTGTGTGTTGGTTTATGTGCATTTCTATGTTTATATATCTTTTTATTGGTCAAAGTATATACAATGTACACACACGCACAAGCACACGCACATTCACATACATGTATACGTGAACAGACACACATATATGTTTGCAAGGATATGAAATTACTTCAAAACATTCACACAAATCGCAGTGACTTATCTAGTGGCGAAGAGACAGACACATCCTCTCGTGATTCTCACTGTGAACCAGCAGAACTTTGAAGATGAGACAGCTGGAGAGCGGGCTGCGTTAGAATTTGGCTGGTAATCATTTTCAGTTCATCAGACAAGTTAAACATAAAATGAATTGTGTCGTCAACCAAGACAGTAGAAAACAAATTCGACAACCTCTCATAGCGGTAAGAGTACATATCCATAGAGCTAGAGATGTGCCTTTCGCACACAGACGGAATACTCTCAAGTATTTCATAGGTTGCTATCAACATTTCAGAATAATACACTTCAAATCAGATAATAAGTTCCTACATAGTCAATAACCAATATCTACCTGTACAATGTACTCCTTGTAGTTGAAATTGGATAAAGCCAAGTTCAACACAACACATTTGGCAAACTAGACAAAACTGGGCTCATGGCGCTAAAACTTGGATGCTTCTCAAAACTTCTCAAATTGTAAACAAACTATGATGATCCAATAGAAACTGGAGGTCTCAATAATGAACAGGGATCACAACCGGAACGCATGACAATAGAGGAAACAGACTAAAGACAGGAAAAATTAGGACACAAATGTGGGCTTGTTAAATTAAAGTACTACAGGATTTTTGTGCACGAGTAATTATAATTTTTCAACTGTATTTTAATGTGGGGCACACAATATGGGACTGAGAGAGCAGGAAGCAGTTTGTATGCTTGGTAGGAGAGAAAAACATTATAGGGATGACAGGAGAAGTATCATCTGTAGGAGTGGAAAAAGAGGAGTGCATTCTCATATGGGGAGTATAGTCGTCAATTTTAAAGCTACAAGGCACACCTTCTAGAAATGAAAGAAGGAAGAGAGCTTAGGCTGGAAGAAAATTAGCACATTTTAGAAATTGACTGAAAACGGCGTTCAATGTAGATTTCACCCAAGGCGCAGCGTATTGTGGAACCTCAAGGAATGACGCAGTAGTTAATGTAGTTTTACGTTGAACACGAATAAAAATGAAGATAGATATTTCAAGACAATGATTCATTTGATTTATATTTTGTTATAGGTCATCCAAATGACATGAGAGCAGCAATTCCTTTGGGAGTTTTGTGAAACCGTATATAAACTCCATAGTTTTCAATATCCACATTTCTCTAGCTCAGTTACATGCTGTTGCGGGCAAAAAAGTTTGCTTTAATTCTCTCTCGACTATTTAAGTTTTGATGACGATGTTGTTTTTCTATTGATCTATATTACATTATTGAAATCTTGAACCATAACCAATGTTACTCGTTGATAGAACAATAGAAGCGATTAAATATTGGGATGCTTCAGCTTGACCTATATAAACTATGAACAACAATAATATAACCCAATGACACTTACAGCTGTCAATTACATAACAATTTCTACATTTTTCAACATACAGCTTAACCGTTCCTAACCACGTACTGATATTTGCTCAACGCACTCGCTCGCGCACACATGCACATGTATGTGCGCGCGCATATGGATCTAGGTTAGAAACCTGTACTTTCCCTATTGGCAAGAAATCTTGAAATAAACTGAATAATGATATACATACATTCATTCATACATACATACATACATACATACATACATACATACATACATACATACATGTATATTCATACATATACACCCCTTTTCACGAATTGTTGCTGTAACAGAACGCTTTAACATTTTGAATAATATTTTGACAAATGATTCTTGTAACAATACAAATTAAACTTTTAAAACTATTTTCTCAAATAATAGTTATGACAGAACAATTTCACAAATAATTTTAACATAAAAATAATCTATTTCTAATATAATCGATAAAACAGCACAACTTAAATTTTGAAAGCTATATTCATAAAATCTTATTTTTACGGAATGATTTACAATATGAAAAGCTATTTTCCTCCATAATTGTTATAACAGAAAATATATCCATTACACACCATTTTTCATTGCTGAAACAAATATGTCTCACAATTCACCGACAACGCTGCGAGTGATACGAAATGAGGTAAACTTCCTTTAAGTGTTCATGAATATAGCCCAGTATCTCGTTCATACCTGAGGTATTCTCACTTCGTGTATGATTTATTTAAAAAATAAAGCAAAAATATGACTGCTTATATATTTATATGAATGGTTGCTCTGTTGTAAGGAGTTTGGTTCCCAACCCACATGGTTCTGGATTCAGTTTCACTGCGTGGCATCTCTGGTAAGTGTCTTCTTACTATAGCCTCTGGGTGTCTAATCCTTCGTTAATGAATTTTGTAGACGGAACTGAAAGAAGCTCGTTTTGTGTGTGTGTGTGTGTGTGTGAATGCTTCAGATGTATCGAAGCTATTATTAGCACAATTCACGCGATGTAATATTTAGTAGACAAAAACGAACGGATAGTTGAAAACATCACTACAGGTATTTCAAATAGCATTGTTTATTACAAACATTATTCCATGTCGTAACTTAGATACCATTACTTAAATTCGCATTTTTGCACAAAACTCTACTTTACAAGTGTTTTTTTGGCAGATGTTATCACTTACCAATATATTTGGATAAATATTAGCAGGTGATAGCACCTGCCAATATATTTTGTGAAATATTACCTGAAGAAATTAATTATGTAGCAATGCGAAATAAATCCATAGATATATTCATATATATGTGTGTGTTTATCTGTATGGAGTAGAGAGGATATAAGTGAGCGAAAATGAAAGTAAACTACAGCTCTAAAAATTCTTGCTGTTGGGGAAATCGTTTGGATACATTTGACAAGGTCGCCAAATCTAAAGCAAACCAAACGCTCTCAAACTCTGGGACACATAATCTAAATTTATCTTTATAGAGTGTTTGAGTGTCGGTTTGGTGTCTAGAATGGGATAGCTTACTTTATGGGCAGGTAGATGCTCTTCAACCTTGTTTGGTAATCTACCTAGGAGAAGAAAATCTCCAAAATGAAACCTGAGACTTTGAAAGCTCCTGGTTTTGTCAATTTTCATGTCACACCGGCGAAAATCTTCTTGGGCCAATAGGTGGGGGCAGTACAGTGCAACCTACAACCACAGAAAATAATTCATTTTCACAGGTACTTCTTGTACACCAACTCTTAGTAAAATCATTGAATTGGTTGGTTGGCGAAAACCTAAATATGCACTTGTAACTTACACTAAAATGTCTCAAACAGATTCACTAAATGGCAAAAAGGCTTGGGAACGTCAGGGGAACAGGTCTTACTCAGCAGGTGTTCCATTTTATCACAGGCTGGGTCCGGTCGTCATCCTGTCACTGTGGTCAAACAATCTTCAAGAAAAGTAAAAATATATATCCTTTGAATTTTAGCTGTTGGAATGTGCGCACACATCTTGATAATTTCAACAAGAGGCCAGAAAAACGTACTGCACTTATTGCACGTAAGCTTAAGAAATATTCCCATGATATAGTTGCGCTCTCTAAAACTCGTCTCTCTGGTGAGGGTCAAGTAAATGAACCTACTGATGGATATACTGTCTTTTGGAGAGGCCTACCTAAGGGAAGCGTACAGAATCCGGTGTTGGGTTTGCTATCAAGAATTCATTAGTATCCTCCATTGCAGAGTTCACAAGTGGAATATATGAATGGACTATGTCATGCCATATTAAACTGACAAATGTTAGGTTTCTTACTGTTGTCAGTATTTATGCACCAACAATGTCCCAATCTGATGAAACTGTAGGGCAGTTTTATAATGATCGAACACAATTACCGAGAAAAGTACCAATTTCTGACAAGCTGGTCATATTGGGAGATTTCAATGCAAGAGTTGGAAAAGACTACGCTTCATGACCTCTTTATGTCGACATGGGATTGGAGTAGCTCCTTTGATGCTTTGTGCTGAGAATAATCTAGTTGTCACGAATACTCTTTTTAAGCAGAAAAATAAATATAAAATCACCTGGATGCACCCAGATTCTAAGCACTGGTATCTCAGATTATATTCTGATGAGAAAACGTGATATAAAAGACGTTTCTAGTGTTCGGGCCATGAGAGGAGCAGAGAGCTGAACTGACCATCGTCTAGTGCGTAGAAAAATAGATTTTTCGATAATGCCTATAACTCGAAAGTCTGGTCCTAAGATAAACAAAAAGTTAAATCTTGCAAACATTAGATTATCAAACAACTTGCAAAGATTCAAAGATGCTATAGAAAGTATCAATCTTGGCCCAAACAATCTATGGTAAGATTTCAAAACAAAGGTATTTCAGGCTGCAAGTTCGTCAGTGGGATTTAAATCACGTAAGTTCAGTGACTGGTTCTCAGATCAGGAGAAATTTATGATCTACTTATAGAAAAACAAAACTTAGGCAATAAAGTTCTTTCTCGGTCCTTACACTAAACTTACAGAAAGCTGAAAAGGAAAGTACAAACTGCTCTAAGGAAAATTAAACAGGGATGGTGGAATGATAGAGCAAAAGAGGCACAAGAAGCAGATGATAGAAATATTGCCAATGGTTTGTACTCTTATGTTAAGGATGTATATGGCCCCAAATTTTCTTCAATAGCTCCTGTGAGAACAGCAAAAGGACGTTTGCTTCTGATCTGACTGACACCGTTTCTATTGATAAGCGCTGGGTTGAACATTTTTTGCACTTTTGAATAGACCATCATCCACTGACATGAGGATGATAGAGAAATCGAACATCTTCCATTTATAGAAGAGATGACATTTGAACCAAATCTAAATGACATTTATTTAGCTATGAATAAGCTGAATAAAAATACGTCTCCAGGGTCTGATGGAATCTGTGCAGAAGTCTTGAAATATAGGGGT
>NC_042998.1:130735376-130757876 GCF_006345805.1 Octopus sinensis | reverse complement strand
TTAGAATATGTAATGTGAATTCAGTGCATGCCAAAAAAGTTTAATGAGTAAAGTTTTACTCTTGGGCTCCGAGAGTAACTATGTTTATTTCGAAAGTTAAGTACCTAAATAATATATATTAGGTATTAAATCTTTGTTTACATTTTATGTATTCACCCTATGTTAAATTTAACAATAAAATATTCTAATGTTATAAATTAATTCGGCATTTCTCTTCATTCTTTTCAATAGTATATCTAAATAATTTTTGCCAAGAAGAAAGAGAAAAGTTAAAAAGAAAGAAACTAACTGCAACTGGAAGCGATAGAAACTGCCAAGACTGAGAAACTACTATGTTCAGATGAGAGAACATCAAAACAGATCGAGAAATCTTCACCAGGTCATTATCTAGTGGCATTGAGAAAGAGATGCAGTCAAGGATTAAGGCATCAAAAGTAAAAAGAGAAGAAAGATAATGCTGTAGGAAAAAAAAATAGAAAATAGAAAACACCGCAAGAAAAGGCTAACGAAGGGCGGGATTCGTGAGCATGTTTACACAGTATGTTTCTTTTACGCAGATGCAATCCTAGGTCAAGTGCGGAGCAAGTTTAGATATCTTTCATCTTCAATTCTCACAAATATTCACCGTTATCTGTTGGGCAATACATTCAGTAGGACATCAACGACTGCATTCTCCTCATATGAAAGAGCAACAATGTTCTCAGGAAGAGTAGGTGTTATCGTAGAGCAAATGAATATTGTATTCTAGATAACCTGTCTAGAGATAATAGATAACCCACAGAACTGGTATAACAGTGGTATCAGAAGAATTGTTGTTTTGGTTTAACACTATGGATATGATGTACATGCACGAAGAAAGACTAAATTTCATGCGTGAAATCATTTAGTATCTTGGAATTCTATACTTCTAGAATTATGCGAAAAATTGTTGTCGAGTGTTGGTTAGATTTAGCTATCAACCTTGTGCAGTTCGAAAATTGTTACACTGTTTTTCATTTCGACAGGAAAAACAAGTATTTTCCTTGATGGTAATTTATGGCGCAGATAATACAAAACAGTATATCTTTAACCAAACCTTCATCAATTTCCTGTATCACTTGAAGCTAAATGCCGTATTAGGCTGAGATGTTCTACCCAACGAAAGTCGAAATCTGTGTACACATAACACTCTTAAATGCTGTTAAGAATTTCCAGAGAAAGAGGTCAATTATGCGGAATGAAATGTAAAAGGCGTCCCGGGTTGCTAAATACTTTTCAGGTAACAGTTTCAACTCTGTTCTAAGAGTCTTTCAATATATTGTGAGTCAAAATTATACTCTGTTTTACTTTGCGTAATGTTTATAATCGTCATCATTTTCGTTATTAATAAAAAAAAACAATTCTGGGGCCGTAATGTAGCAACATATAAACTATTGGGATATATTTATTGCTAACCATTATTTATCTATTATTTAACTTTTTATTTGTATAATTCATACTCATTCCATATCACAAAAATGCAACACATTTTCATGGATATATTATATGAGCAATAAATTTTCATAGAATTATCGAATTAATATAATAGAGTGTCTTAGATATTTTCTTACAATTTACCCATGAGATTTATGTGAATGAATTCTACATGTAGGGAAAACAAAAAACGTCGGAATTGGTATGTTACACCCCTTTCGAAAGTTGAAATATAAGACATTGGTTTAGTGAGGCATGCAAATGTCTAGACAGCGTTCGTTCTTGTGACTGATCTGACTATTTCTTAAAAAACAACGGCAACGAAAATATAAATAAGGACACACACATACACACATACACACACGTGTATATATATATATATATAATATATATATATATACACACACAAAGAAAAGCATACATTTATAAATACATATATACACGCGCGCACGCAAGAACACACACAAACACACACACACGCATAACAGCTTTTTTCACTCCAATGTATTATTTTTTTCAATTTTTTTTCACTATGTAAGATATCTATTGGTATATATTTTACAACATTTTGCACTATATGATATAGGTGCGCGCACCTGTGCGTGTATGCATATGGTGCGGTGGTGGCGGCGGAGAGAGGGTATATACAAGTATATAAATTTTTGTGTACAGCCTTATATTTGGGGATAAATAAGGATGTATCTTGGGTTTACGGGTATTATATGTTTTTTAATACCCATAGAGTTTTTAATACCAAAGAGTTTAATACCATAGAGTTTTAGCCGTACTGCAAAAATTATATAATGTTCAAATCTGTAATCAGGAAAAGACGACCGAAGTGCCTTTCTTTTCTGCATAATCGAACTTGCATTTCTGTATTCATTAATCAAACATACATTTCTTTAACTGTTTAATCAAAAGTCAGTTACTTCTTTTCCAAACCAGAGACATAATTGTAGATTATGCTTACACATTCATGTACGTGCACATATCTGCAACAGTTCAAGTATACCCAAATACAGATTCACATACGCATGTATAGATGTTAAAGGATATCATGTAAAGATTCAAGGACAAGTACTATACATATCAACGCAAAGATGCAACATATATATGTATGTAAATGTATATAAATATATATATATATATATATATATATATAATATATATATATATATACATATACATGCATATATATATTTATGTGTGTGTAGTGTGTGCATATATATGTGTGTGTGTGCGTATATATTGTGCTATTTTATATCGTATTAACTTCTTTATTTCCTTTCAACTTTTTTTATAATTCTATATACACACACATATACACACACACACGTATATATACATACACACGTAAAAATAAACGCACCCGTGCACACACATGAACGCACATATATCTCCGACACATACAACACACATTCATGCACATATACACACACGCACTTCCACACACATACATATACAAGCACACGTGCATACACGCAACAAAGCGCACACAAAACTCGATACACATCTTCACGTTCACCCACACATATACACACGCAAACACACATATACACACGTATGTACACATACACACCCTCGCACATGTACGCACACACACAACACACTCATACAGACACACATTCTGTTTGCATTCATCCATGTTCTATTGCCGATGTGAATTTCATATATTATAATTAAGTGAGTAATGAAAATGCAGATGTTAAGTGGATGTATAAGATTATGAAAACTGAGCAATCAATTCCGAAAAAGATTTACGTGTACATAGTTGTTGATATTTAGCCTCATTCAATCCTGTTCATGAGCTCCGTCATTCCATTTCAAATATGAAAAGGTGTGTTCTTACGAACATTTGGCTGTTATTTCTTCCTTGAGGATTAACAACATAATAGCACTCTCATTAGCTGGTGTTCATATAATTTATGTCATTCATATCAATAACTCCGTTTCTAATCCAAAGTGAAGTGCTAGAAATAATCGTAACATGTCCAACAATATATACCATTTCGTCATTTTAGAATAGGATGACAGCGAATGGAAAACAGTCATAGGTCTACACAGTGAGAACTACCCTAAGTTTAAGCAACAGTAACAATGGCATCAACAGCAACAACAATCATTTATAAATACTTTTAGTGTTAGTATGTAAGAATGTTGTTTTCAATCTCTCACTTATACATATCACATATAGCCATATATATAATTAGATATCTCGTTAGTTAAATATAAAATTCGATAGTGACATAATTTGATATATAAATTAAATAAACGGTAATTGTTGTGTCAAGTGGTGTAGAGCTGATTTACCGAGTCAGTATCAATTCCAGCTTCAGCTAAATTTACTTCCCATCTCTAATTAAATTTCTAGAGAAATATATATGTGTAACAAACATTCCGATTTTTGACTTTATAACACTTGTGTCAAGTTACATGAATGCAATATTCTGGCAATATTGACATGAATATATATGGTTACAGCAATAAAAGCAACTAGAAATCTCCGAATATTGGATTCTGTTGACTCGGCACACGAATATTATTATATTTTATTATGTAGAAAATAAATTGGAATTCGGGTTACAGATATGCCTTTTATAAGAGATTAACCAGCATAAGCGAAATAAAATTATTTGCTCTCGGAGTCGAAACTACTCAATAACTCGTTGCTTTTGCTATTGTTTAACACCTGGTCATTCCAAATCAAGCGGACCTTTGATAGCATTAGTTAATATATCCTTGGTTTTACGTGATGATATACTCTAATTTGAGAGAAATATGGTTGCTATTTGTTTCAAGTTGAGTAAATACGTAGAGAGCTTCTTAACATGCCTATGACGCGTCTCCTCTCTAGATTATCTTTTTCTTCTGTATTTTCAAAAGTCAATATACTATCAGGAACATATGTGCACTTACTATATTTCATGAAATGAAAGATACACATACACATGCCCAGGCCTACACACTCACCCACACATTATACCTGTTTCGAACCATATAGACTTAACCTTACTGTCGTCGGATATAGATGCTTAGTCTGTCAGGAGAACGTATATTAGTAATAGGATGTCACCAGGTTTTGCATTGTAAATTAACGGGCTTTCGTCTTTCCATCTTCACTTCAGCCACTGCATCATCGTTATGTTTGGACATGTATTTCATTGGTGTAGAGCATCGTGCTGGGAACACATGATTTGAACGTCATATTTTGCCAATTTGTTGTTTGTACATTTCTAGTTGTTAAGTATGTTTTGGGTATCCTTCAATTTTAAGCAACCTAAACTTTACTTTGTTGCTGTTAATCTCCAATTAAATTGTTGTGTGCCTTTGAGTAACACACCATAGCAATCACTAGATGATACACCTTGTTAAAAGAGCAAATTCTCATCGCACAAGATTGTCTAAATCTAAGTGTACTGCATCCGATAACTGAGACCCTCCGCTGCAGTAATGTCATCTTGATGGGATGTTGTATGGAAATATATCAGACAAGCAACCACGACAATCAATTAGATGTCCATGTTATATCCTTCAAACAACAAAATGTGTTCAAGAAACAAGGGTTTTACGTAGACGAGTTAACTTTGCTAACTCTTACAGTTGGTAAGATTTTCTCTCTCATTCAAGTGCATTCACCACATATATCTTCCCAAGGCATAACTTAATGAGTAATGAAAAATGCCACTTTACTTTTCCGAACATACACTACATTTGTCACATACAGTACATTGGTGATTGGATCAGTTACGGGATTACGATGAAGCCAGATAAATACAACTCATAAAAATCTCCAATATTCTACAGAAGAAACGTAATTTCCAAGTTGATGTAAGAATGTTGCAAAATAGAAGTATAAATTGGTCAGTAATAGACTAGGCTATTCTTGATACACATGTTCCATGCTATGCCTGCTGCGGAAGGCAGAAAAAAATAATAATGCTACGCAACAAATATGCTTGCTTGCTCAGCATAAGGCGTGATATCATGTCACAGTGCAGACAACACCAGAATAAACTTAGCTTTACAAAAATGCTTCAAACTACAAGAATAGATAGCATCCGATTACACATGAATGGCAGAACTTCCTGTGGAGAAGCAACGAATAAATTCCAAAGAAATAACCAACTATATTATTTCTCGAAAAAGAATGAAGCTTTAGTGTTGTCAACTATAAAATACCACGACAAAATAGTTTATCCTACACTTTGTACTTGTCTGCAACCCTCACTAGACAACCGCTATAAAAAATATAAATAAAAAAATTAAATAATTAAATAAAATAATAATTTTTTAAAATTTTAACTTTAATTTAAATATTTTAATTGGATTTTTATATTTTATATTTTATATTTTTTATACATTTTTTAATTAATTTTATTTCTATGTATTGGCTTATGATTTTCACTGTTTGATTTGCCTAATAGTGGTTTTATCTCTAATTTAATGTTATATACATACATACATATATATATATATATATATATATATTATATACATATATATATATATATATATATATATATATATATATATAATATATATATATATATATATATATATATATGTATATATATACATACATATATAAAACGGGCTTCTTTCGGTTTCCTCTACCAAATCTACTCAGAAGGCTTTTGTCGGCCTGAGGCTATAAAAGACGGCACATCACCAAATTGCCATGGAGTTGGACTGAAGTCGAAACTGTATGGTTGGGAAGCAAATGTCTTCCTATACACTCACGCCCATGCGTATATATTGTACAATTGTTATGGCTTTATTTTATCATAAGTCAACCAGGGCGCTCGTTTCGCGATGGGTGTTTCAAACCATTGCGATCATCTGTTGCTACATATTTTCAGTTTGTTTCGGTGCGTTGGGTGTAGTAAACCTTGGAGGATGGCGTTTATTTTTACGTCATAAGTGTCAAGCGAATGAGAAACGAGTCCTAAGTTCATTTTGTAGACCATATGGTTTTCTTGCAAAACTGAAACGCGAGTTTCGCGACAAAATCTCTGTCTGTGTTTTAATAAAAAATATTTTATCCTCTACATGTATTGAGTACTCCTACTCATAAGTAACATTCGCCTTATATATATATATATATATATATATATATATATATATATATATATATATATATATATATATAATTATATAGGGAGAATTCAGAAAAAAACAAAAGACGAAGAGAGGTGGTGTAGACAACAAACAAGAAGAGAAATAAATAATGTGTAGTGGCTAACGATCTATCAAGGCGAATATATATATATATATAACTGCATCTCAATTTTTATCCCATGTAACTATTTAAGTTTTGTAATATAATTACTACTGGGAACGCAAAGCAAAGGAAGAAAACAAGACCAAGAAGGGAAATATTAACTGCAGCTATGACAACCGCACAGACAGTAGCAACTGTTATAGAAGTATTGCAATAAAAGTCCGTGCAACGGTAGCTGCAAATTGTAATGTAGCAAAGAAATGTCCAACGCGATGTATGACAACAAAATATCATTTGTACTAATCAGTGACCAAGATGAACGTCACTGTTGTTATAGCTATATCCTTATTTTCTTGTTTTACTTAAGAATGAAGATATTGAGAGTAGTACTGTTGTTGCTGTTATGGCTCTTGGTGTCAGTAACTAGAATGACTACTACGATGACTATAATAATGAAGAGGACGGGGAGGGAGCGGATTTAGAGAAACGAGAAGACGAGAAAAAGGAAGAGAAAAGGAAGTGGGGAAATGTCAATAGGAGGAAGGAGAGGTGGAGAAAAAAGAAGTGGAGGACGGCGAGGAAAGGTACGATGATGATGGTGCGGGCTGTAGTTTTGGTGGTGGCTGTGAGTGTCATGATGAGGATAATGATGCTGACGACAGTTGTGATGGTGATGTGTGTGCTGATGTGATGGTCGATGGACTTAACGGAAGATGGTGATGATGATGATGATGTTCGCAGTGGTGGTACTAATATGGACTAGGATGCTGCTGCTGCCAATTTTCCAACTGCTGTTGCTGCTTTTTGATCTTCTTCTACTTCTTCTTCTTCTGATGATGATGATGATCATAATGGAGATGATGATGATGATGAGGAGGAGGAGGAGGAAGAAGATAGCGGTAATATTGATGCTAAGGGTTAGCGGTACTTCGTCTCTCATTACGTTTTGAGTTCCAATTCCGCCGTTGTCGACTTTGCCTTTCAACCTTCCTGGGGTCGATAAATTAAGCACCAGTTGCGTACTGCGGTCGATCTAATCAACTGCCCCCTCCCCCAAAATTTCGGGCCTTGTGCCTAGAGTAGAAAAGAATATTGATGCTAAAGGCAATATAAATTGCGCCAGAAATCGTATTAGGGATGATTTTGCTGAGGTTATGGCAGCAAATATTTTTACTGTAAGTGATTTGTGTGGGTATTAGTAAAGTTAAAGGTAGGAATGATAATGGTGGTGTTGGTAGCACTATTATCATTAACAGTGGTGACAGTAGTTTAAGATAGTGTTGGTGGTAATGCTGATGTATTCAGTTGGGGAAAATAATGATTGTGTCTGTGTCTTGATTATTGAAGTTCTGCTATAAAAGCATCGGTGGTGCTGGTTACAATAATATTGGTGTTTGAAAGTAGTAATGAAAGCGGTAAAGTTGATGCAAATGCTTATAGTGCTGCACTGGTAATGGTGGTGAGGCACACCTAGCCTTGCCCTCTGTTCATCCGCAGTCCCGTCGTTATTTACTTTTGTTTGATTGAAAAGTTGTTTTAACATCCGAACTGAGAAGGTCTTGCGAGCCTCTACCACCACTTTCTTCCGTTTCGTGGATGAAAAGGACAATGCGAGTCCCTTACTTCGCAACTTTATTTGTGACCAGCAATGGATGGTAGAGAATAATAGAGGAAAATGAGAAGGAATAAGGAAGTGAAGAAGTGGGAGGTGCTGGTGGTGAATGAGGGGGAGGAGGAGGAAATTAAGGAAGGGGAAGTAGAATATTAGCAGGAGGGAAGGAGGAAGTGAAGGAGGAAGAGGAAGGAGAGGAGATATAGAGAAGAAGAAGAAGAAGAAGAACAACAACAACAACAACAGCAACAGCAAAAGGAACAACTAATAGATGGGATTGCGATACTTGTCTAGAATAAAATTTATCGACACCGGAAGCAAGGAAAGCTAAATCAGCACTGGATGAGTTTGAACTTAGAAAGAAAACAACGAGGATATGGCCGCAGTATATTAGTATATTTGTCTAATATACTAAACACTAAAATCGAACGCCATAGTAGTCTTGATGTACCAGATAGATTATTCATTTTTTTTTCGTTTTTTTTTTTTTTGCTCTTACTCAACATCCGTCATGTAGATTCTGCTGCTAATCCATTCCGCCCAGGACCACTCGTTATTTACAGAAACTTTGTATCAATTCCTTATTAACATAATTAGCTCTTCACAATACAGTGTATGGTAAAATTAATTAATATTAAAGTTTAAAAGTGTAGCACTTGTTCAATGTCAGGTTACGCTTTGGTGGCTTTGCCGGAGAATACTTGGACATTACTTCTAGTTGTTTGACATTCTAACATCGTTTCTTGAAAGCTGGAGATAGTACTAGTGTTCTGAAAGTTCTTAGGCATAGAACGATGTTGTCTATAACATTACTGTAATAGAGTCTCTGGTTTTATTCGTTCTGTGACTGTGTTGACGAAGGTAGAAAGTAATTGCTTTTGTTCTTCCTTTTCGTTTTTCTGATATTGTCCAAATGCTTCTCATACCTGCGCGCAATATCCCGATATTACTTAAGTTATTTGTATTTGCGATAAGTTTGGAAAATGTTAATGAGGTACGCAGCAATTGTGGCGGTGTTATTGACGCTGGTATTGTCGGCACTGTTACTAGTAATGCTAAATTAAGCGGAGTATTTGTTGCAATGTTGGAAGTGCAACAGGTGGAGGCACATGACCTAGTGGTTAGAGCAGCGGACACGCGGTCGAGGGATCGCAGTTTCGAATCTCAGACCGGGGGATGTGTGTGTTTATGAGCGAAACACCTAAGCAACACGCGGCTCCGGCAGAAGGTAATGGCGAACTTCTGCTGACTCTTTCGCCACAACTTTCTCTCACTCTTTTCTCCTGCATCTTGCAGCTCACCTGCGACGGACCGGCGTCCCGTCCAGGTGGGGAACCTATACGCCAAGGAAACCGGGAAACCGTCCCTTATGAGCCAGGCATGGCTCGAGAGGGATAAGGTTGGTGACTCTTTTTCGCTTTACTCGTCGGATTTCTCAAATGCGTAATGATGATTTTTGTGAAACCGTAATCAGTTTAGGAAGATAAAACCAGGTTTACGTGTAATTATCGAAACTGTAATTAGAAACTGCCTCTTCGTATTTAAGGAACATATTGCATATTGCGAAATTCAACAGCTTATCATATTTCATATAACATACATTATGTTTGATTGCGCATGTTTTGTTGTCCAGTCAGCCTTGTAATATTCTAAAATTTGAGGAGATGCCCACACTGCAGGCATGTAAGGTAGCTGTATTTAGTGGGATACAAAAGCTTTGAAAACACGCACTGCATTTGACAATCACGTAGCCAACGATGACGTTCATATGGTCGTTCGAAATATTAGAAATAGCAGCGTATCTCCTTTAAATTACAACGTACAGAAAGAAAAAGAATTCATTAAATATGGTGGTGAAATGTTAAGGATGAAACTGTCGCGGTTGCAATTCTTTTCATCATAGATTTGTTGGAACTGAGAATGTTGATAACATCAGCAAAATCAAAGAAGTAACTTATTACATACTAAATGGATATTACTAATTCACTGTGGGTTCCAAACGGTAAAACAAACTCAACACAGCATTTTTGCATTTATTACAGGTTACTCACAGATGAGAATTACCGACACGTAGCTTTTTATCGTAGGAGGTGTGGTAGAGTTTAAGCTCGGAATATCACGTTTTCTTAATTCGACAGTCACTTTCGATCAAAGATGTTGCAGTCAGCAACCTCCCGTTTCAGTTTCAGACATGTATGTCTGCGACTGTATCGTTCGATTTTCTCCTTGTTCAATATAATTTAAGTAGAGTTGGCTATTGTTTCTTCTAGGTAAATGAACCGTATAGAGTTTGCCTAGACAGCTAGTATATATAATGTACTTTAGGCTATTGCTACGGAAGATTGGCAACAAGGAGTTAGTGCGTTTGAGATTTAACCCTTTTATTTACCAATGTTTGAAGATCGTTTGTGCAATGCTCGAAATTATCAAATAGAGTAACGATGCAAGTATTGCATATGTTTTATGCGGATGTGTGCAGGTCAGGCATGTAAAAGCTATAGCAGTAGCTCAGAACACAAATGCTTTTTAGGTATTGTTAAGGAAATCAAAATAGGTTTCCTGACCTGAATATCATTTAGGCTTGTAGTCTATTTAAGAAGATACTTATGTAGTATATTTTATAAGTGAAAAGAGGGAAATGGAATAAAATGATTTGATTTTCTGCATTATATAATTGTTTAGCTTCAGGTTAGCTGTGAAAAATTTAATCTATTATAAAAGGCTTTCCAACCGTGTCTATTTCATCTTTTATTAACAACGTCCTTTGAAGTACATAAACTAATGTGCTCCTCGATCATGAGGACCTTTAAGTGTCATTTGAGATATAGACATATAGGCAACTATATGTGTATGAATACACACACAAACACATATGTATGTATGTATGTATATATGTATGTATGTATGTATGCATGTATGTATGTATGTATGTATGTATGTAGTATGTATGTATGTATGTATGTGTGTATGTATGTGTGTATGTATGTATGTATGTATATATGTATGCATTATGTATGTATATATATATATATATATACATACATACATACATACATACATACATACATACATACTACATACATACATACATACATACATACATACATGCATATATATGGAAATATTTTACTCTCAAACGCATAATAATAATACTGAATAGTATAGAACATCCTTATATTGCAGACCAGCCATGCCATGAGACTGGAACACACAGCCCTGTGATTACTGGTCATAGTGCTTTACCTTTAAGTTAAACTACCTACAAACATGTTCTGCATTTTTGAATTTATAAATACAGCTTTTTCAGACGCTATATGTGAAATTACGATGTATGTAAACAAAGTTTGCTTTTTTAGAGATATTTTACTATCAAACTCATATCCTATTTATGCTATTCAGCATTACTTTTGTTATGCGTTTGAGAATATAATATTCCCATATTTGTATATTTCAATATATCTCAACGCTTCTAAAAAGCATCTATCTATCTATCTATATATCTATCTATCTATCTATCTATCTATCTATCTATCTATCTATCTATCTATCTATCTATCTATCTATCTATCTATCTATCTATCTATCTATCTATCTATATATATTGTTGGCATCCTTTTTGTCTCGGGAGACAATGGAGTTGCGCATAAAATAGTTTAGTCCGGCTTTTACATTTCATGTCCTGATACATTTCCTGCTGTGGCTGTGTAGTCCTATCCTGGACAAACACTCCCTCTGGCAGGTACCGCAAATGTAGCGAAGACTGTTCCTGGCTGGTTGTAATGCCATAGTTTCTTGTTGACGTCTTTTCTTGTCTTTCCATTTCTCCTCTCTCTCTCTGTCACTCCTTTGTATTCCCTCTTTTACGGTACGTCGCCAATCTCCACGGTTGCCGGCCACTGCTTCCCAACCGCTAATATTGATGTTGCAGGCCTTCATGTCCCTTTTGCAAACATCTTTGTAACGTAAGAACGGTCTACCCACAGACCTAGTCCCCCTGGCAAGCTCTCCGTAGAGTATGTCCTTGGGGATTCTGCCATCTTTCATACGGCTAACATGCCAAAGTCATCTCATACGTCTTTGTGTGAGGAGTGCAAACATGCTTGGTATTCCTGCTTGCTTGAGGACATCTTTGTTGGGGATATGATTTTGCCATTTGATGCGGAGGATCTTCCGGAGGCAGCACAGGTGAAAATGTTTAGGCGACGCTCTTGGCGTGTGTATAGCGTCCAAGTCTCACTTCCATACAGTAGAGTGCTGTATGCCTGGTAGATCTTCATTTTCGTGGTCTTGGTCAGCTTATTGTTGTCCCATGCTCGTTTGGAGAGTTGGGCTATCGCAGCAGCTGCCTTGCCAATGCGTATATTGAGCTCAGCGTCAAGGGATAGGTTGTAGGTGACGGTAGAGCCAAGATAGGTAAACTTCTCCACCTCTTGTAATCTCTGGTCCCCAATATGTATGTTTGGGATGTCCGATGTAGCCTGACCCATGATGTTGGTCTTCTTAAGGCTGATAGCTAAGCTAAAGTCGTTACATGCTTGCTTAAAACAGTTAATGAGCCTTTGGAGGGCTTCTTCTGTGTGTGATACCAGAGCGGCATCATCAGCAAATAGCATCTCCTTGATCAGGACGTTTCTGATTTTGGTCTTGGCACGCAGGCGCGAGAGATTGAACAGTTTCCCGTCACTTCTACTGTGCAGAAACACTCCATCATCTGATGTCTGAAAGGCATGTGAGAGTAAGAGCGAGAAGAAGATGCCAAATAATGTAGGAGCGAGGACACAACCTTGCTTTACCCAGTTTTTTATTTGGAAGACGGCTGATGTTGAACCATTGTGCTGTATGGTGCCTTGCATATCATCATGGAAAGACTTGATGATCCTCAGCAGCTTTGGTGGACATCCGATTTTTTGGAGCAAGATGAAGAAGCCTGTTTTGCTTACCGAGTCACTAATTAGAAGTAGGGTGAGGATTCTGCCAAAAAAATCCATCGCTCCAAGAAAGTGGGCCGACCACGCATTAACACTGCCAGAACCTCGGACCCTACACTGCGAAAATGTTTTGTTGCTTCTATCAAGGTAGCCCTCAGTAGCTGCGCAACCACCTCTGCTGAAAGTAGGTGAAACTATACCAGGGAAGCTTTGTATACGACATCAATAGATACTTTCAGCATGAGAGAAAGGCAAAACCCAGATTGGTTCAATGCTGGGCTCTCAGAGCTGGAGCCAGTTATCGAAGCAAAGCATGCAGCTCTGATGCAATACAAGAGTGCTCTTCTACAAAGTCACTCGAAGAACTCAGAAAGGCACGAAATAAAACCCAACTGACAGCCAGACGCTGTGCAAATAGGTATTGGCCGGAAATCTGTCAGAGTATCCAGTCACCTGCTGACGGGGGCGACATCCGCGGGATGTATGCCGGTTTGAAGAAGGTCCTCGGTCCATCCGCAACCAAGTCAGCCCCTCTGAAATCTGGAGATCTCATCAAGGATCAAAGCAAGCAAATAGATAGATGGGTGGAGAACTCTCAGGATCTCTACTCACGGGAGACTACAGTGGCTGAGGCTGCAGTCGAGAGTGTCAAGATCTTGCCAGTCATGTACGAGCTTGACAGTCCGCCATCTATAGCAGAGCTCACCAAGGCTATTGACTCCCTAGCAAGAAACAAGGCTCCGGGAAAAGACAGCATCCCCTCAGAGATCATCAAAGCCGGCAAAAACACCATCCTGCTTCGGCACCTTCATGAGCTTCTGTGTCAGTGCTGGGAGGAGGGTACAGTCATTCAGGATATGCGGGATGCTAACATCATTACGCTTTACAAAAACAAAGGTGACCGTAGTGATTGTAACAATTACCGTCGAATATATCTTCTAAGCACTGTTGGAAAGGCCTTTGCCCGCGTTATCCTGGCCAGGCTACAACTACTTGCTTCTCGAATGTATCCGGAATCGCAGTGTGGCTTTAGAAGATGCAGATCAACTATTGATATGATATTCTTCATACGCCAACTTCAGGAGAAGTCCAGAGAGCAGAAAATGCCATTATATATGGCCTTCATTGATATATATATATATATATATAGAGAGAGAGAGAGAGAGTGCGTGTGTGCGTGTGTGTGTGTTTGTGTGTTTGTGTGTATGTATGTGTATATATATACGTATGTGGATTCCTCATTTATATACCATTTCTTTCCTACAGAACTACAATACCATTAAGCTTGATTGATTATTTAAATTCCACTATTATTTCTCTTTTGATAATTTTCTCTTCTTTAAAACAGTGCTTCCCTTCGAAACGTTGAATAGATAAAACAGGAGGCAACTGATGAAGGGAATGTTTCTCTGTGTCTTTTTCGTTGTTCGAAAAAAGTTCGTTTTCTATATTTTTGTTTTTAAGTTCGTTTCTCATTTTGTCTACGCTTTTTGAAGTCATATACCCAAATATGCATGTATATATACATATATACATATATATGTATGCATGTATATATGCATATATATGTATATATATATATATATATATATATATCACCCTAATCACCGTGACCGACCAGACTATCGGATGCTGCTACATATCACTGGTCACGATGCGCTTCGCATTGTTTTTTAGCTTTCAAATGACGTCACCCCCCTGGCTAAGCGAGCAGGCCAACAGAAGGAAGAGTGAGAGAAAGTTGTGGCGAAAGAGTACAGCAGGGATCGCCACCACCCCCTGCCGGAGCGTCGTGGAGCTTTAGGTGTTTACGCTCAATAAACACTCACAACGCCCGGTCTGGGAATCGAAACCGCGATCCTACGACCGCGTGTCCGCTGCCCTATCCACTGGGCCATTGCGCCACCATATATATATATATATATATATATATATATATATATATATATATTATTATGTAATTCAAACAATGATAGACGTAAAACATATCATATAGAAAAAATAAAATAAAGAAAACATTTCTCTAGATCACATAAAGTACATGATGATAATAATAATAATGATAATAATAATAATAATAATAATAATAATAATAATAAAATAATAATAATAATAATAATAATAATAACAACTGGCAATAACAATGAAGATTGCTACAATTGGCCTAGACACCTACCTGAAAAAGTCTGAGGACTGGATGTTAAAACTTGTCTCAAAACATGAAAACAAGAAAGCATCATACTCAGTAACAAAACAGGCAAAGGAATATCTAAGTGAATTCCGAATACAACAAATTTCGGAATTAGAAATAGACATACAAGAAACAAGCACAGAAAAAGCTAGGCGCATGAAAACCCGTGCCCAAACTGTAGCCTTAGATATTCTGAATAATAAATGGCAAGAAAAACCTCTCTATGGCAAATACCCAAAGAGAGTGAATAATGCAGATATTGAAAAACCCTGACTCATCAATGGCTAATGGCCTCTGGCTTAAAATCTGAAACAGAAGGGTTTATCATAGCAGCTCAAGATCAATGCCTACCAACAAGAAACTACCAGGCCAACATATTAAAGAACGGCAGTAGCCCAACATGCCGTGTATGCCGACAACAAAATGAAACCATTGATCATGTTGTCTCCAAATGCAGTCTTCTAGCGCCTACAGAGTACCTCAACAGGCATGATAGAGCTGCACAATATATTCACTGGGTAATTTGCAAAAACCTGGATTTGCCCCATGAAAAAAACTGGTGGGAACACAATCCACCTCCAGTGCTTGAAAATGACCACATCTCACTCCTCTGGAACTTCACCATTCAAACTGACAGAAAGATAGATGCAAATAGGCCAGACATCATATTGAAAGACTTCAGACAAAGAACATGCCTCCTCATTGATATGACTGTCGCAATCGATATAAACGTATCTGTCAAGACCTACCAAAAACTGAGCAAATATAAAGATCTTGAAATAGAAATCAGCAAAATGTGGAGCTGAAGACTAAAACAATACCTGTTGTCATAGATGCCCTGGGAATGATAGCGAAAAGGGCTGATTGCTACCTAACTCAGATACCAGGAAACCCCAAAATGGCAGAAATTCAAAAGATAGTGCTCATGAGAACTGCTCATATTCTACGCAAAATACTCTCTATGTAATCCCAAGGTTTAAAACAAACTTTTTTTTAAAAATTTATTTATTAGACATTCACTAAAACAACATAAAAAAACCCCAAATATATGGCACGCTAGGCATAACAACAACGTGAACTTCCAACCTGTTGTCTCTTGAGGTCTCTGGGTGAGACTTGGAGCCAACTTATACAGACATAAAGCAAAAGTCAAACATAGAATAATAATAATAATAATAATAATAATAATAATAATAATAATAATAATATAATAATAATAATAATAATAATGATAATAATAATAAATAAACAGAATATAATTAGTAAATAGACTACGTACGTTTTGTGGCTATATCTTCAATTCGAATTACAATTAAATTTAAATGTAATCGATCCCAAAACAATTCAATTTAAAACTATAGTAACTCCTCAGGTCAACAATAATAACAATAATAGTTAAATAAATACATATTTTCAATAAATAATCAAACAGAATTAATCTATATTTCTTAAAGAAATAAAAACCTTTTAATAATTCTCTCTTCGTTAAAATAGTGCTTCCTTTCGAAACGCGGAGTACATCAAACAGGGGACAAATAAACACATATATATATATATACAACGTTGGCTAAATTTACCCGACAGTAAATCAAAATTCCTTAAAAGCTATTTGTTATTCTGTATTGACTCCAATGGAAAAATGTGTTGCTCAAGAAGATCTTCAGTTTGAACAATGTTCATGATGTTTCATATGTAGGTGATTTTATTAAAGTCATTCAGTTGTTAAACATAAATAAATCTTGAAATGAAACGGTTTTGATTTACTGTCAGTTGAGTTTTGGCCAACCCTGTGTATGACTTAACACGCAATGAAGGCCACAAAATGCATATTAGCTCGTTTAATCTATTATTTATTAAGTTATTTACCCGTATTATTCTAAAACAAATTAGAAATTAGGACACGGTATGAACTACCGTGCATGCGAAATAAATATACGGAAAGAATGTTTCTATAAGCGCCTAAAAAAATATGATATATTTATCTTAAGTCAGATTTTGGAGACTGCTATGTTCCTGTAAATGATTGTTTCTTAAACCTGCAGTAAGAAGCTTGTTCTCGTAATTATTTACTATAAACTGCAACCAGTCACCAAGTGTTAAGCACATACAGCTGGGTGTTCAAGGGAAAATATTTTAATACTTTTGTTTGTATGTTCGTGATATTGCATGTTTACGGTAAAAGTCGAAGTATCGAGATTTGTTTCTTTATGTTAAGTAGTAATTCGCTTATTCGATAAATAACAACCGAAGAAATAAATATTGGGTAAGACATATTCATCGAAAAAATATGAAGAAATAGTCAAAATACGGCCCATTCTAATAACTGAAAAAAGTAAGTGAATAAAATGCAAACATATTAAGCTTGTAAGTAACGATATCTTCGTTGGTCTGGGAGTTGATAATATTTGCCGGAATTTGGTTTCTATACGATGAAATAAGGTCTGTTGTATAGCATTATGGTGGCAGTAGTGATTGCAAAGGAAATACCGCAGTGATGTTGATGGTAATAACAATGTTGGGAAAATCGACATAAAATTTTATAACCCTCTGTTTTATTATGAGGAGAGCGAACACAACAAGTCTAATATAACGATGATAACCGTGATCATAATGATCTAGTGGACTATGAGAAAGATGACGACGACAAGAATAATTATGATGATGATGACGATTATAATTTTAGTAACTCTGTAGATAAATACGTGTGATATATACAGAGCGACTCGCCAGTCTCATGCAACATACTTTTGCAGTCACTGAACTTATCATTACAGGGAAACTTCTTGGTTACTTCACATACCCGCCATCAAGATAATAGCTTCCAAATTATTGCCTAGTGGGCCTCCATGCTTTCGGCCAAGATATTCTCAAAACTTTAGGAAGGTTCGATTGGCAGACGTAGAAATTCCTACATTAAAACATGTACAAAATTGTATAATTTAACTTTGTGTTATCACAGTAGTTGCAGGGTGTATAAGGAATACTGAAATGATAAGCAAACGGAAATATAATGTATTTTTTTATGCATTTTACGTATTTTACTACTGCCTTTTAGTAAATCATGGATCATTTCGAGAAAGTGGAGCTGTGCCTTTATGATAAGATATTAGAATATATATTTTGCCTAGCGGAATTCATTAGAAATATATATCTGAGATATGAAACTAAAAACTATGGCAAAAATGAAATTAAAAGGTCAAAAGGAAATAAATATGCTAGATATATGGAGAAATAAAGGCCTCAGGCTTTCGGCAGTTGAAGTTATCCAGAATGTACCCCGTTTTGATATGTATATGTATAATATATTAATCTACTCACACTTATTTACATGAACAGATACACAAAAGCATGCGTGTGTGTGTAAGTGTGTACATGTATAGATACCCGTGCGGGCATGTGTACAACTCAATACGTGTGTGTGTGTGTGTGTGTGTATAAAGATGTAAGTCTATATGCGTTAACATGTGCTTGCATGAGCAGCTCTATGTACACATTATGCCAAAATTACTTGCGTAGCTTATATTAGCGCAAATACACATACCTACCACAGTTAGAGAGACACATTAAGAGCCAATTAGTTGCGCACATGTCTGTCTGTCTGTCCGTGCGGGTGTGAGTGTGTGCACATGCGCACATTCGTATGTGTGTGTCCCAGTTTTCAGCTCTGTGTATGTATATATGGCTAGAAATCGCGTTTTCGCGTGAAAATGTTATTTACCAAAAGGTATTGGCTTTATATTTACCACCCGTCTTTAATGATACATAGGAAAATTAAATCTATCTATCTATCATCTACCTCTCTATCTATCTGACTCTCTCTCTCTCTTTCTCTATGTATGTATATATATTTAAATATGTATGTAATACATCATCTATATATAAACATATATATGCATATATATATATATACACAAACAAAGATACGCATAAACATACATATATATATATTTACATATGAATGTACATAGAATAAAGATACGTGCTATTAATAGTTTCTTGCTCTAGAGACACACGTCAAGGCAGGTTTTAATAACTTGCCCTGTGTTACGAAGCATTTCTCAGACTCTGAATACACGATCTATTCTGTTTGAAAATCAGGACGCTAGTACTTGAGAAATCACGAAAAATGAAAAGTTTGAATGTTAATTCAAAAAATGGAAGCGATAATAAAAACGGGAAAAGAAGAAGAAAGGAAATTAGACTTAGATCTCACTTAACCATGAAATCCCTAATTAAACCAAGTGTTTTAGAATAGTTCAACGGAGAAACTTGAGAGGGTGTTGTCCTCCAGGACGCCAAGAGAGATTTGCCCTCATCCTTGTATTTGCTTATAATTTCTAATCTGGAATTAAGTAGTGGTGTGGAATTTTTATATAAATATATATATATATATATATATATATATATATTTCATTTAGAGATATGAGTCTCCATGCAACTCATCAAATCCTAATATACATCACACCATATCATAGAATTTTATTTTAATACTTATTATTTCAGTTCCGAATTTCTCTTCTACACGTGTTTCATGAGGTGCATTTAACGTTCCCGAGACCCTCAGTCTTTTTCAGAAACATTTCTTAACTGTAACCCCAATCATCAGGACTCTCCATAACTTATTTATAATTCTATAACCATTCCTATCTTTTTTGCGGCGTTAAGTTGTACTTAGCTCGAATTATGACCATGTTATACAACGGTAGATTGAACACACATATTTTTTATGACATTTGTTTTACGAATTTTTTTACGTTATTTTTTAAGTTATTATTACGCTCTAACATTTACTTTTAAAATTAAGATTATTATATTTTATCATTTAAAAATTTTTTTCTCCTTAGATTTCGTTATATATCTTTTTACACTTTTTGCATTTTGTCATTCATTCGTATTTGTCTACGTCCACTTTTATCTATAGTTTTTATTCGAATATATATTTCTTTGTCACTGTTTATTTTATCATCACTATATTATATATTCCTTTCATTATTATAGTATAGTTTTTTTCATTCCTACATATCATTAATTTATATGTATATTCCTAGGCATAAGTCACGTTTCATATCAGTTTTAAAATTTTTAATTTTTAATTAATTAAATTATGGCTTGCACGTCAAGTTTCGGCGAATTTATTTGCACATCCGCATGTTTGTTTGTTAGTTACATTCGTAACTGATAAAAATATAGGAATAGTTATAGCATTATAAGTAGGTTATGGAGTGTCCTGATGATTGGGGTTACAGTTAAGACATGTTTCTGAAATAGACTGAGGGTCTCGAGAACGTTAAACGCACCTCATGAAACACGTGTAGAAGAGAAATTTGGAACTGAAATAGTAAGTATTAAAATAAAATTCTATGATATGGTATGATGTATATTAGGATTTGATGAATTGCATGGGGAATTCTATCTCAAAATGAAATATATTTCCTTATCAAAAATAATTCAAATTATATGAATCCCTGTGACACTGAAATTTTTATTCCCTAATTAATATATAAATAATATATACATACATATATATATATATATATATATATATATATTATATATATATATATTATATATATATATATATATATACATACATACATACATAAGGTTACCGTTATGATGATCAAACAAATACACCAGCGTGACCGGTTTGTCACAGATCTACATCTTTAAAATACAGATACAATCGTTGCATGCATATACTGTATGTGAGCGTGTGTGTGTGCGCGCGCATGCACGTGCGTATGTGCATGTAAATATGTGCATGCATGTTTGCGAGTATGTGCATGGTTTTACTTGCTGAATGTCAAGTAGCTGCGCTGCCCATGCCTCTGCAATCTCTCCGAGAGACGTGAGCTTGTTGCCCCAAGTATCCCATTCACATTTTAGTCGGGCTAGATCAGGCCTGGCCAACTCGAATTACATTGCGGGCCACTTTTCTTCAAATTAAATTTTTTGAAGGCCGCTGGTATACCTACAGAATTAAAAGCATTTTGCTTTCTCATTCTAGTATTACAATAATGAATGAATGATCGTTGATTCAACATGAAATATTATCGTTGCAAAAACAGTAGTATCTTTCCTTTTTACTTTACATTATAATCGTTAACTTTTGATAATTTTTTTAATGGTTGTTTAAATAAGCAATTTCAAGAAAGAATCAAGCAGGCCGCATGCGGCCCGCGGGTTTCAGGTTGGCCACTCCTGATATATACAAGTACAAAAAAAAAACATGAGTAGAGAAATTTTCTGAAGGCCAATGTTCTATGTACTTAGTTCCTGGGCCTGTTTGGTTGGATACATTAACGTTGATGACAAGCGGTCGTGTGGGAAACGGGTTCAGGTGTCTGAGAAGTGACGTACCAGTCTAGCCAAATCTGTGAATCACAGCCATTATAAGAACAATAAAAAAAGGACCGGGAGAGGAAATAGCTTCTGATCCTTAGACTTAAATGTATCTGTTAGCGATTGAATATCAGTCGGATGGTAGCATTCCAGTATCTCGGCACACGTAGCAGCAATATCTTGCCAGAAGCAGAAGTGAAACTACCTTGTATGATCCACTCGTACCTTCTAGAATATCAGCAACTTTTGTAATCTGAAGTATTTTCTTGCTTTGAGAAGATTGACAATCCGTCATATGCACACCTAGCAATGTTACCGATATGATTTAATGAACGATAAGAGAACGAAACCCAAGTTGTGGATCAACGGTGAAGATTCTCGTTAAGAGCGGCTCATTTTTCTGTGTGTATAGAGTGATGGTGTTTTTGTATTATGAGTTTATGGAATTGATGGCTGTTTGGTGTGTTGCGTCAGAGTGTGTGTGTGTGTGCGTGTATGTATGTGTGCAAATGTGTGCGTACGTGTGCAGCTGACACGTTTTACTGCAAATGTTGATGTATACGAAAGCTCTGTAAGCTAAAACTTTTCCATAATGGATAAAGATATTTAGAAATATGGCATCATGTCCTTATTGTTTCAAATGAAATAATGACCTGGATTAGAGAGAAGGTTTGAGAGTATCTTTCAGAGATAACAAAACAGAGAAAGAAGGATAATTAGAATAGAGATCTCTCTATGACAACAATGTCTAAAT
>NC_042998.1:130682876-130730376 GCF_006345805.1 Octopus sinensis | reverse complement strand
TATATACATACACACACACACACACACACATACATGCATTTATATATATATATATATATGATGAAACATTATCCCAACCATCAATGAATTATTATTAAACACAAAATTATGTAAATCAAAATCAATTAAAGCAGCGTTTGATTTTCAATATTAGATACAAAGTCCATAGTTGTTTAACTGGTCCTTAAACTATGATAAGATTCTTTCCAGACGTAGCTATCCCATATTTCATGAGGTATCTATCATAGCATTTCGATTGAACTAGTCTATGAAAATTTATACGCACAATTTTGTAAGAGCAATGGATATTTATCGCGTGTCGAATGACACTGGATATGTTACATTGTTGTAATTTCAATGGTATAAGCTCTTTATTTTTAATATTGGGCTGTTGCAAAATTAGGGCGTCTTTTTTTTCACCAAATTTTATTCAATGAAAACAATAATATTTAATAAAGAAATATATCAAATGCGTTACGCTCCCAAAACTCCGCGATAGATGAACATCCGCGAAGTAGGAACAGTACTGTATATCTTTTCATTATTTATATAATATATATATTTATTTTATTATAAATGCAAAACAATACCACAGAGGATTCGACCTAAGCTTAAATAGTAAACCGCGATAGGCAAACCGCGATATTGCGAGGAATTACTGTATTCTAAGTAATTATAATAATTACTATTTAATATTCCAATAATTATTATAAGAGAATTGAAAACTTTCTTCTACCTTCCGTCCTCTCTCTTTAACCCCTCTTCCTCTCCTTCTCCCCCTCTCTCTCTACCTTTTCGCACATGCTTACAAATACAAACACATTAAATGCAGATATGGTTATGGATATAAATATGTAAATGTTTGTGTGAACAAATACTATTTAATATGTGTAGTAGAATTTATTTATTCTTCTTTATGGACTGATAGTTCAAACCTTCGTTACGCGAAGAATTCCCCAGTTTGTTTCATCTTTGCAGATGAAATCCAATATAGATGGTAATTGAAGTAAATAAAAAATACAAAACCAGAATACATGGTACAGTTATTTACTTCAATTAACTAACATTTTTTGCTTTACTACATAGCAAAACTGTTGTACGAAACTTTGACAATTTTTTAATCTTGACAGCTGAAGCAGTTGGTGATTCAATAGTTAGACTAAAATGATCTGGTATTGCAAGCAAAAATAAATACTGAAAAAAAAGCGTATGTGACCAAATTTGGACATACGACAGTTTAACATAATAGCAAAGATATTATATTCTGAAAGCAGTTGATATTCAGGTCGGTCGTCGTAACTGTACCATGTATACTGGTTTTATAAACTTTACTAATTAATCGTACATGATTGTTACTATTATAGTATCACATTTGATTCTTATATTACTTTCATTTTGGCTATATTCATATTTGTCAAATAAATATAAATTTTCAGTAAGTTATGTGTTGCTTGAATATTAATTTCCTTTAATAACGTTTCATTAATTTTATGATGTCTACATATTCAGTTCGGGTTTTATAGTAGACTATAACGGTCATCAACTCTTTATTGTTGGAGAATGAATTCAATGTATTCAATGGTTTAAATAAACGTATGTTCTTTATCTGCAAGATTGTTAATCTTTTTATATAACATTTACAGTTTGTTCACTGCGTCTCATTTCTTTCTGCTGAAGTGAATTTCAAAAAACTACATGTACCCAAAGGCATTTATTAAATATATAATGGTTATATCTATGGAGACGTCAATTCCTAACATTTATACATATAAAGCTGTAAAAGCTTTGTTATGGAGTAACATGGTGAATAGTTATATCAGTAGCTAAGATATTAATATATGAAACTAAAACACCATTTCAATCACTTTCTTCTTTTTTTTAACACAGTTTTCATAAATGAAATTTCGTACCAACTAGCTTCTATGACATTAAAAATCATATGAATGAAGTCGATATCTAATGTAAAACTAGAAACTGGTGTGAGACACTAACAAGCAGGACAAGCAGTGGATACACATACTAGACAGACATACTTTACTTAAATTGGAAATTAAAAATGTTTAAATATTGTGAAACACAAACGGAGCTTATATTTGAAGTGATACTGTCAGTTTCCATATTCAATTAGTAGTAGTAGTAGTAGTAGTAGTAGTAGTAGTAGTAGTAGTAGTAGTAGTAGTAGTAGTAGTAGTTATCATAATAATAATAATAATAATAATATAATAATAATAATAACAATCATTTCTGTAAGCAAAAGGCCTCAACTGGTACTTAATTTATTGACCTCGAAAGGATGAAAAGTAAAGTCGGCCTCCGCGGAATTTGAAGACAGAACGTAGCGGCAGACGAAATGCCGCTGAGCATTTTGCCCGGCGCGGTAACGATACTACTAGCTCGCCGCTTCTTTTGTCTTGGTACAGCAAATACCCTGCTCAATATGCCCTGGTGCAGTACCAGGCAGTGGATTCCATTGCTTCTCATCTTAACTGATTGGAAGTGTTATCTTGTACATTGTTTTGTCTTGGTATAAAAGATGGGCTACAGAAAATATTCTACTCAATGTCACAGATATTTGCTTACCAGTTGTTTAACCTTAACGAGTTGAGTATGCCCCTTAGTGGCTGACGATACGTGCATCTCTGATCACGAGCAGTAGTGGGGGAGAATCATAGCCATGTGTTGAGAGGAATTATTTGGGGTTTGGATAATTCAACTCTAAAAGAGGATTTCCTCACACGAACAACCGAGGAAACTCAAACATTCTGGTTATCCCGACTGCTCGGTGCACATCAGAAGGCGTCTCTCTTCTTCCCAACTCTTCCGGTTTACAATCGAAAGTTCAGAGTAGGCACATTCACACAGCCCATTCACATAGCCCTTTGAACAAAATATTGAGAGGTAGAACTTCTCTCTTACCCTCACTTTCTTTTTCAAGTGGGACCTTCCTGAAGAGGAAAGTATCTGGCTTTACTCCTTTCAACCTCTTGTACCCCGCTGTCTCCTTCGCCATAACCATCAGACAGAGGAAAACTGCCTTTCCTTCACGATGGATTCAGTTGATAACCGAATCCGTTCTTCACGTGATCACAGCCATTCCACAAAGCTTCATAAGTCAGTAATGCACGTACCGTGAACGAGTGCATGCAGGGCGGTATTATCGCCCTACAGGTCTGTCAGACAGCACTTCCATGTCTGTAGTGCTTGTTTCGAACCGAGAGAGAGCACCCCAGTAGCACTACCAGGCCAGGGATTTCTGTAAGTTGTCCATTAGCCCGGGCCTTAAAGTCCTCCGGAAAAGCCCAGGCAATTGATCTCTCCTGTCGCCCAGAGTTTCCCCCAAGACCTCATCGCTCTTACCTGCTACTGATTCCTTTAGAACTCCATAGTGGAACTTCGACCAATCGCGTTCTCCGACTGGAAGAATGCCGTGAGCGCTTACCGTCACTCCAGGTGCCAAGAGTCCTTTCTTGGTCTCCGCTTGACCCACGACTGTAGCTCCATCAAGGAGACAAGCTGTGGAAAATCATGCCTGATAAATTGGGACCACAGCCGCTCACTGTTAAGAAAACTTTGGAGATGTCACAGCCTCAGCGCATGTCTGCGCATCGTTGGCCACAGTATGCCCAGTCCTTTACTCAGCAGAAGAACAGCAGATGGACCGACTGACGAGCGGAACACGACCCTTCCACAAAAAGTGGAAGAGTAAAAACCCCAGTTTGATCAGGCATGACGTAGGGAAAGGGACGATAGTCAGGTGGTAGTAGATGACGGAAGCAATTGACGCATTCTCAACCTCCATCTGACACTTCAGGAACAGCTTCCTCTCTGCACTATTCGTTATCTCCCCAGTTCTTGTCCACATGGTGGTCTGGACCAAACCAGACTCCGAGCGATTTAACCAGTCCTTCCGTCCAGCGCCATGCAACGCTGTCGGTTGGCATGGACCCGCCTCTCCAGGTGCCAAGCTGCAGGCTCATTGACTTCTGATTAATCCTTGCTCCTGTCACCCCTTCGTACTCCCTAAAGTAGAGCCGATCATCTCCATTTCCAAGCTGCCCGATACTATAACACTGACGTCATCCGCATAATCCGACACGAATCTTTTGCCTCTTAGATCACGCTGGATGTTCCTCGAAATATCCACCTTCCTTAGTAATGGCTTGAGAGCCAGAAGGGGAGACTGTGTGCATCCTTCACGGACTGAGCGAGCGATGGTAAAGTATTCCGATAGATCGCTGTTTACTCTGACCACCGAACAGATGTCGATGTACGCTCCACCGATCGAGCCTCGGAAAACAGGACTGAAGTCGGCCATCATGAGGACAGACTTCAAGTATTGATGGTCAACGCCGTCAAAAGCTTTTGATTTATCCAAATAGGTCAGGGCCTCTCCTATGCTAGGTCCCTTCCCTACCCTTTCTATGATGTGTGTGTATGTGTATGTGTTTGTGTGCGTGTTTGTGCGTGTGTGCATGTATGTGCGCGTGTGAGTACAAATACATATGCATAAAAATATGTAATATTTGCATAAATGCATACAAATATACAATAGCTCCTTTATTATCCACTGAAATGTGTACTTTGCCGAAGAGGTCTAATATGATAGAAATGTATCAACTTCATTTTTTCGCACTTCTCAGTATGATTTACGATTATAAATAATTATTCATTCAGTGATTGCCTTTTCCGCACCGCATAATTATTTTTTATTAGTTTTGAATTTTTTAATACTTTTGTATTACTCTTGGTAAGAGTCACTTATAAATGCATGCAATAACACATACGTAGTGCATGTATGTATGCATGCATGCAATTACATACATAATTTAATAAGGATCACCATTACTATCTTACCATCAATTATATCTACCATTTTCTCTGGAAACGAAGAGAGAAGTATTATCATATTCTATTATCAGTATTTTTTAGTGAAAAATTGTCACCTCTTTCCTTAATGAGAGTGTTAGCAATGTTTCTAAAGAGAGAAGCAAATCAATGTAACAAGAACTGGGTCCTGTGTGATCATTTGGAATGTGGCTACTTTATATATTGCAACTTGTTGCGTGAAAGTTAAAAAAGACATAGTGCTGCTCATTGTATATTTTCTTTATCTAGCTGTCTTCTGGTGCATTAAGATGTTGCAGTAAACAATAGATTTGATTCTTCGCGTGCTAAGATTCCATGTTTAAATGTGGTTTAAATTGGGGTCATGATAATCCATAATCGTTTCATGTGGTTACATGTCACAGATTAGTCCTCTATATGTCTTCATATAGTTTTCGTATGTTCAAAGACAACTGTCAGAGAATTACAGTATACTTTCAATGAAGCGGGACACAATCTTCAGTCAACAGCGATTCGTGATCTGTGATGCTGTAAATCATGTATTCCACCTTCATGCATTATAGTTTAACTAGAATACATTACATATTTGACTATTTATTCAATAAGAATTGAACAATTTTACTAACATCCTTCTTCTAAGATTCCTCTCTTGTTTAGGTGATATTAACCACTGGAAATAATGTGTTTATATTTCCTGGAATGTGGTACAGGTGAAACGGAGGAACCAGTACGTGGGACTAATGCAAACATTCGTTTTGATTATATCCTATTATAATTCTAGACTAAACTATAGATTTTTATTCTGGTGAAATCGTTAGAAAAATTGAATCAATACTATGTCTGGTTGCATCAAAATTATTACTAGCCTTCATTCTGTCACAAAGCGTATCAAAAATATTTAACATATTATTTACCTGAAATCTAATAGCGCTTCTTCTTTACTTTCCATCTGGGGCTCAATTTACACTAATATCTGGAATACTAATTTAAACGAAATTATTCTGTTCTCTACCTCTAAATGTGTAATGCATAGATATTACATTTTTATTTACTCAGTAAATAAAATTCCGCTTTTCATATAACTCACCTAATGTATAATTCGTTGAACATACCTTGATTACATACTGAATATCCAAATTACCAAATTGTGAGCTACAAAATTTGATATTCTAACAACCTAAAAACAGCGTAATACGATAGAAATCTGATTTTTTTCTATTTTGTTTTGGCTCAGTAAAAATCATTTATAAAGTGATTTGACTTTTAAGTTTCAGTAGACTGCAATATCAGATGAAACACTCACCCAAACAATCGTGATAAAGCAAAAACGGAAAAATAAGCAAATATAAATAATAAACTTTGTCATTAAAAGTATTAGTTGTACGAGTTGGAAGAAACGTTGATAGTGATACATAATTTGCACATAATAATATAGAACATTGACATGTATGTACGTGTATATATATATATATATACATATATATATATATATACATATATATATATTTGTATGTATATACATGTATATATATATATATATATATAATATATATATATATATATATATATACTATATATATATATATATATACATATATATACATACATATATATATATATTACATATATATATACATACGTATATATATATGTATATACGTATATATATATATATATATATATATATATATATATAATATATATATATATATATATATATATATATATATATATATCAGTAAATATAATAAGTAATATTATAAATTAAAATAAAAAAAACACCATGGATGGCCTACTCTTAACAGGAAATTATCATCTCTGAAGATTAAATTAAAAATTGAAATTTCAATCAACTACAAACAATAATGATATTAAATTCCGACAAATATTTAATTTTTCAAAGGTAATCAAGAAGACAAAAAATATAAAATAGTATAATCATTATGAATATCAAGAACAACATGAGCATTATGAAAATGATCACAGTCGCCACCATCACTACCACCACCAGTATCATCATCATCGTCATCATCATCATCATCCTCACACACATCGCCATCATCATCATATTCATCGTCGCTGTTGTGATCGCAGCCATTGTTGCCGTCATCGTCGTCGTTATCATTGTCGTCATCATCATGGTCACAGCGGTCTTCGTTGTCATTAACATCTAACTCCACTTCAACGTCCTCCTCTTCTGCATCACCATCATCATTATCATTTGCTGCGGTAGTAATAGTAGTATCATCACTGACAAGGCGTGTGGCTTAGTGGGTAGAATATTCAGCTCATGATCGTAAGATCGTGAATTCGATACCCAGCGGCGACTTGTGTCCTTGGACAAGACACTTTATTTGTGTGTTCTGCAGTTCACTGGTAAAATGAGTAAAATGAGTAGTACTTGTATTTCAAGGGGCCAGTCTTGTCACATTCTGTGTCATGCTGAATTTTCCTGAGGACTACGTTAAGGAGACGCGTGTCTGTGGAATACTTTGCCACTTGCACGTTTAATTTGCCGATCAGGTTGTTCCGTTGGTTGGATCAAGTGGCACCCACGTCGTCGCCACAGACTTAGTGCCAGTTTTGTCTCATTACCACAACCACAATTTCCGTAGTCGTCGTCATCAACGTGGCGTGGTTGTCATCATCATCATCATCATCATCGTGAATACCAACATCGCAAACATCGTGATCAATATCATTCTAATTAAAATTTTCCGTTTATTATCATTAAAGAGATTGGCGCTTCTCGTAGATGTTTTAATTAGGGAAACACAAATATGCTCAATCCGCAATAGATCGCTGAACATCAACCTCCATCATATGCGATGCATCTTAAATGGTTGCTGAGACTGATGAATTTGAATCAATCGAAAGCTTTCAATAGGGCCGACTATCTTTAGTTGCAGCAATTGTAAAAGCAGGCTGTTTCGTATCCGTTTACATTGGTAGGGTCATGGTATTGTACAGTAGAGCTTCCTCAGCGGTTACAATAAACGTTTAATATCGCACCCTGAATACGTCAGGTTAAGTCCATTCCCATCTATTCAACTCGGAATCCCTCTCGAACCACTGCTGCGACACTAAAACTCTTGAGATGTGTCCCTTGTGAGCTGGGATGCGAGAAACCTGCATGGCGTATGCAGATGATATTACCGTAATAGTATCAGACACCACGGAAGTTCAGATTATTGATTCCATTCTAAAGGAATACAAGGTGTTATAAGGAGCAAGAATAAATCCGAACATGTTAGTGGGCTTGATTAACAGCCCCAAGGGAGCCTACAAATCGGCTAAATTGTTCGATGTCACTTTTGATTCTGATACATAGGTACACAGGTACTGGGTTGAGGTTACAGGAATAGTGTCCAGCCTCACTCAGCTATGAGCTGTGAAGATATTATCTATGAAATGTCAAGCAGAGACTTACATCACCTCCGTTATATGTTATCGTTTGAGCATTTTGCCTTGTCGCAGTCCACATTTGAACACATTTCTGCAGATACAATTCCACTACCTGTGGAATTGACGCGTTCTAATGGTCAGTCGGTCCATCTGTAATTAGCACCCTATGGGCTGTGGGTTTGACATGCTATAGATGAAGATGCACAAATGGATGCTGAAACTATATCTACAGATTTTTCTTCGACGTTTTTTGCAGCCAATCTTTTTAACATAGCAGCAGTTCTGACTCGTGAAGAGACCTATATTGGACATCTACAATCTAAAATGTCGTCATGCGCTCACCACACTCTACCAGCCGGTCAATTGGAACAGTTAAAGTCCTATATTAGCAATATATAAAGACCTAGTGGAAGGTAGGAACGATGGTCTGCGCATGAAAAATCGCAATGTCGAGGAGGAAGTACCTAATTTATTTCGGAGGGTCAGAAACTACAATGGATAACCTGCAGAAATTCGTGTTGTAGAGGTGCTACTGCGAGCACTGCCGGTACGAATTAAACTTTACAGGAATGGAGGTGCTGCCAGCTAGGACTTGTTGAGATATGTGCAATGCGACAAAACCGTACTGCACGCACGCGTGAAGTGTCCGAGCATTGTTAACATAAGGAGTTCCGTCATACACGAGTTATCATATGTGGGATTGATCTGCTTATCGATCAAATTCATTGTGAATAATATCCCACCACACACAGATATCACAGCAGGACAATGTTCTTCTGTCTAGTGGCTATCGTCTCTAGAAAGCAGTTGTCTGGAGGACGAGGGTAAAGAATAGAAGAAAGACACCATTCACGATAGTCGATCATTTATTCACATTTCTAAGTGTATGTGGAAGAGAAGTGCTCTCGGAGTGAATTAGTAATAAGGCGGGCGACTAGCAAAAATATTTAAGGCCTAGCTTGGAGAATTAAAGCTGAGCGAGACCTCGTACCTTTGATGGTGAAGGTGATCCTGGATCCCTGAGGTTCCTTGACTGGCCCTAGTTGTACTTGTTACAGTTTCAGGATGTATTTACATATGCATTTACTTATTTTGTATATTATGTACACTGTCATTTCATTTCATTCTTATTTTGATTTCCCTCAGCTTTTATGTTAATTTCCACCCTAATAGCGAACTGTCCTCATACTGTTCCACTCACATGATGCCCCTGTGGAAATAAAAGCAATAATAATGAAAATAACATCGCCAGTTACAAACCTAAAAACATTTGTTAATAAATAGAGACAAAGCATCTGATATGCTTTATGGGTTTGTTTTATAAATGTGCCACAGTTATAGTTAGATAAAGTCAACGGGTGGAAATAAATTTAAAACTAAAAAATTAAGCGAAATGCAGATGTAAAACGGAAAAAGTAATGTCTGTGAGTTAGAATGTTAGGAAAAAAGGCAAAAATACAAAACAAAATTGCCTAAAAATCTCTAGGTTAAAATTGTAGCAAAAAATCTGCTTTTGTACCTGGAGAGAAGGAATGCTAGATAATTACAAATACAATAACATGAAAATAAAGTGCACTAACCAGTTTTCACTGTTAAGCTATTAATCTCTGGCTCTCCAGTCCGAGCTGGTAATTATGGTTACTGGAAAATATGCCACACTTTGATATAAAAACGGATAATAGACCAAATTCGTGAGTTACCTCATGAAAATGGTATCTGTATTGGTACTTAAAAAATTGACATTGAACTGTCTAACTTGTACTGTCATGTAAACTAGTCATACCTAGCACAATGTTGGTCACATATATTTACTGCTAACATCACAGAGTCAATGCATCGCAGGCAGGGAAGTAAAGGGAAACAAATCCTCATGGAATCTGAAACATCGAATCTCTAAGGTTCGCTTCTTATTCCTAGGTTCCGAATTACATTGCATGGTATATCCGTGAAATTGTAACAAATGAAATACACCACGCACTCTTATGTATGTCTGTGTGGTGTATAATACATACACACACACACACACACACACACACACACACACACACACACACACACAAACATATACACATACATATATATATATATATATATATATATATATTATATATATATATATTAAAAAAAGTTATTCAGCGATGTTACACGAGGAAGATTGCATCAATAGAAAAGCTGAGCTACTGTGGGAGGCTGAAAGAGCTACTGAGTATGCAGTGATATATGTGTGGAAGATACTGGAAGGGCTGGCACCAAACTTTGGAATTGAGAATTATACCAGACCTGGAATTGGATATCGCTGCGCTGTTCCAAAAGTCCCAGCTGTCTCATCTAAGTTGAGGACCATGTACAGTAACATCTTGGGATTCAAGGGCCCACATCTATTTAACGCCTTGACAAATTGACAAAATACCTGAGGGGTGTCCATGGAGTGGGAGTACATCTTTGCAAGAAGCAACTTGAACACTTGCTGTCCAACCTCCTGGATGAACCAATATCCAGGCAGGAAACTCAAAAGAGGGCAGCAATGTTAGACTCACTCCTTCACCAAACGTCAATCACATAGACTTGGCGAGTTAAAGGGTTATTACACAGGCGGTACCCCAGCATGGCCACAAACTTAGTGCTGAAACATAGCAGAATAACAAAAGAATAGAATGTGTGAGAGGGGGCTGTGAGTGTGTTTGTGTGTGTATGTATATATGTAAATTTTTATTGTTGTATTCGTCTCCAAGATGGAAACTAGTACCAACGTTCTCATGTGACAGGTTTGATGATTGTTGAGAGAATCCTTATGCATGAAACAATTGGTATCCCTGTTTTCTCCTAGATGAAATTGCTTTCTCAAGTTCAATCATCTGAAAGTCTTGTTTTCAAGAAACAGCACCCTTCTTGTACCTTCTCTTCTCCATAAAAAATATTTCTACTACGCGTCGAGTCTAATTCAACTCAAGAAAACAGGAACTGATCTTGATTGTTTTGAAACGCTTTTCATAAGAAGCAAATTTTAGTAGTGCGATTTTGGCCCCCACTAATACCCATACCTTATGTTCTTTGCTTGATATTCTGTTGAATAATGTTATCTGTATCGGTAAGGCAGTGAGCTGGTAGAATCTTTAGCACGCCGAGCAAAATCTTTAGTGTCATTTCGTTCGTCTTTGTTTTGTGTCGCAGACGACGACTTTATCTCCCAGGGTCGATATAATCTTCTTCCCCGATAATTGCTGGCCAGCACCAAAATATGAAAGCAAAATTGTCTATCAGCAGCTTATCATATTATTTCTGTCCATATACGATATGATTATTTAAGAATAGAATTTGGAACGACAGATAATGAGCAAACTATAACTGCTGTTGTTTTTAATCGTATATATTTAGAAAGTCTGACTTTCAAAATCCTTTTCAATTAGTGCTCGTATATCCTTGTATAAGCCATCAATGTTATAGTATTAATGTTCACTTGGACCACTCCTAAACCTATTAAATATACATAAATATGTACTTAAGGAAAATGATTTCACGACAATTTTCATTTTTTTATATACAAAAATAACTTGATATGTATCTACCAACGTTACTATCTCATTATTCGCATGTTCGTATCCTACTTTCTAAATTCTAAAGTATAATAAAAACAATATTCTTTGCAGGCAACAACTACGTGATTCACTAGAGAAGACATCCATAGTAATCTATCTATCGATGCGGGTAGGGAGTTATTTATGGTATTCTCCGGATTGTAGTTCGTGAAGTTAAAATTCTAATGTTATGGATGAGAAGCTGTTTTAAGCTGGTAAGTGAAGATCAGGAAGTATGTAAAGGAAGAAAAGACAAATTATAAATGCAGCTGCTTGTTATTTTTCCGTTTTTAATTTACAGAGGGCATGACATTTTTCATTTGTTTTCTGCTGTAGATTCCGTTAAGATAACACGGCAACAGGGAAAAGTGACATTGAAATGACAGCTGGTTATTTCTACTGACGATCCTGTCAAAGATAGAAATATTAATGAAGTGATCGTAATCACGTGACATCACTTAAATTTTATCAGGAAGGAATACCTCCAGCTTCTGTTAAAATCAAGCGGTTGACATGAAGAGGCTTTAAAGAGTAATTGTATTTACAATGCTTCTACATTAGAAGTAGTTCACATTTATCTACTTTAGATAGTACTTTGGCACATGAATCAACTTAAATCTGTATACTTGGGTATCAAGTAGTTCATAACATTTTGAAAGATTATATCATAGAACTACAGCTCTGAATAACAACGAAAGGATTTCCGTCATGTTAGTGTTCTAAGGCATATGAACTTCTAAGGTCTCCATAAGTGTATCAATATGAGAAATCGAAATATTTAAGGATTTACATAATTCGCATAAAACGAATCACGTTTGATATATGATGAATTAACTATATAAGTGTATTTGTAAACCAAGGAGCCGAGGGAGCAATGGTTTATTGTAACTTACTGCATGACTTGCAATGCTGCCAATCCGAAAAGCTCCAAATCTGTATATTTTCTTGACGTAGTATGTTGCCGTATACATCGATCGAAATACGGATATGACCATTATACTGCTGTATTAGTTAAATTCGTTCTGCAGAAAATAAAATTAATAAGTCAATTTCATTGACTAAGTTCAAGTCCAGGTTAATCTTTTGTCCCATCTCATCAGGGCAATGGAAATCGGTGATGAGTAGAAAAAAAATATATACATACATACATATATAATAGATGATGTCATGCTACATACACACGCACACACACACACATGCACACACACACATACACACACACATATATGCAATAATATGTGTACGTGTGACGTGAATATATGTGTTTTCGTGTTTGCTTGTGCTCGTCGTTGTGAGATTACTCATTTCAATATAGTGCTACGTAAGATATGTTTATTTTTTTTCGCTTTTCTTTAATGCGAATTGTTCATATTAAATAAGTCTGCTGGTCTAGTTTGCATAGAGAAAAGGAAAAACAACACCGGTTAGCGGGCTATTTACTTCAGTGCATGATTTGTTTTGAGCAAAGCTAATGAAATTGCACGAATGTATTTAATTATGTAAATGCCTTTTACGTATAATTATGGCTTGGGATCGGCATGCTTTCGAAAATGAAAGATGAGACCTAGAGGCTAATTATTAATCAATTAACATAGATTCTCATTATAAATTTACAGTTCATTGTTCTGAGAGAAACTAAATTTATATATTTAATTTGTATTATTATGTATTTAGTTTTTATACATTTTGATATTCGACGGTGTTTTTCTGTCTTTTAATTTCTATATATTACACATCTTTTTTTTTTCATGATTTGTTTTCTCTTCTTTTGGCTTGCCTTATAAACAACTGTAAAAATTGCTTATATTTTCGAATTGGTAATATTTTGGGGTTGACTATTCAATTCGCTGACGGCATTCTCCTAAATGTTGATGAGTATGCCGTGATTGGTTTAGTATTTCTCCAGTTGCGATGAAACGTGTTACTAATGTTTGCAATATGACTCATTATAGAGGGTAAGTAATGTATAACAACAGAATGGTACATTTTGTATTTCTCTAATATTATTTGAGTTTCATGTACAGGCTAATGACGACGCTTCCATATTATCTATGTTATTTTGTTCTTGAATACGAAATTGATTTTCGACTATCTCTGAAGCCATGAACCTAGTCATTTCCAACTTTAGCTAAAACATCCTATTTCTGTCATCTCAGTCAAAATGTGTTCTTGGAGTCTTAATGCTTGAGGACTTTCGTTATTTACAGTTATGGTTTAAACGAATCACTCCTCTGACTCCTCTAATGTCGTAATTTTAGTTAGGTATGATATTTAGTCATTTACTTATTTCGTTGGCTCAATGATATTGAGATCGTTTTTGTTTTGTTTTAGTTGTAGGTATCACACTGTCATTATTATTGTTTGTCATGCCTTAGATCTTAAGTATTATTTTTCCCTTCGTTTATTTTATATAAAGGGGATATAATTATTAGATGATTGAATTATAGCAATGATTATATATTTTCTATGTAAATAAATATTTTTTTGAGTGTTCTATGGTGAGTAGTATACTTGAGCTTTCCATGAACTTTATTGTCAACATGTCTTAGACACTCGCTACAAATTATTATACTTATACTTGTCAGTATCTCAGATAAAGACATGAACAGCTCGAGTGTTTTTCCTACTATAACATAAATGTTTCGAATTTAAAATCCCATATCGTATCTTTCTTTCTATTCCGGGTGGAGAGAAGTAAATTAGGATAATTGATACTTATTTCTAATAAATTTGAAAGCTTACTGAAAATATTATATGTTGAAAATATGTCTTCACTTAAGTGACAAGGCTACTTCGGCTGCTAGAGATATTAAACACATAGTATCTTGTTCTGCTAGGTTATATATATATATATATAATATATATATATATATATATATATATACATGTATGTGTGTATGTGTGTGTGTGTGTGTGTGCGTGAGTGTGTGTGTATATGTATATATATATATGTGTGTGTGATTTTGTGTATATGTGTATATATATATATGCGTGTCTGTGTGTGTGCGTGTATGCGTGTACGTATACCGATATATACAATTTAAAGTAAAAACCCAGGGGAATAATTACAAGGTAGCTAAATGTTGCCTAAGTCTCTCAGGATATAAATCCGGGATAGTAAGTCGTATTTCCTGGAAATAGGAAAATTGAATAAGGAGATGAACTCATGAGATGTTATTAAACTATTTATATCTTGAATTCTCCTACACATGTTTCGACGGATGCACTCCGAAATGTCCAACAGAATAAATTATGGTCAGCAATGCATCAATCTTATCAGGAAGGATATAAATAGCAAACTCATCAAACAGACATGTTAACAGAAACAGAAAGTCCTATAAAATGTAACGTATTTATATTCATGTTAATATAAACCTTATATACCTACAAAAAAAAAAACACAAACGTAAACAAACATATATACATTCACACCCATTAATATACATATGTATAAGAATTCAAGATATAAATGGATGGTTTAACATCCTGAGAGTTCGTCTCCATATTCAATTTTCCAACACACACACAAATATATATATATATATGCGTATATATGTAAATATGTATATATATATATATATATATATATATATATATATATATATTATATATATATATATGTGTGTGTGTGTGTATGTACATATATATGTATGTATATATATATATATATATATATATATATATATATATATATATATATATGCGAAATCTCCCCTTCTTAATTTAACAAACACTTTTTTCATTGCCAGTATGTTTATAGATCATATGCATGATGTTTGACGGAGGTCAACATGTCTGTGAGAGATTACTATTATGGTAATGATATCCTGGTTATTTCACAACATTTTCATTAATTTTTAAATCATTACTTTTTATGAGCAGTCCAAGCAGGCATGCTATGATCGTTTGCCTTATTTCTACTTTAAGAATATAGTACTTTTACTTTCTCCAAATTCTCTATTTTTAAGATAATAGAATAAAAAAGATTTTCATAACTTTTATTCGCCAGACAGCCTCCATGTACAGATTCCTTCGTTGACTCCGTGTTGTTGATATTCATTTTAGCTAATGATATTATTTATCTTTTTATATATTTTGGCTGCTTTTCTTCTAGCTGCTATATTGCGTCACCGATTTTAAACGTAATATGTGGAACAAAAATAAATATATCGTCATGAAATATTTAGAATCATCTTTCTTTTTAATGCCACTTTGCTAACATGTAATATGTCTTACGCAGTCACAGATCTCGCTCTGTGTAGGGCACAGTAATTCAATTTGCATTAAGATTACGATAAAACAAGCTGTAGAGAAATAGTAATGTATTTCATACTCCTAATGCGTACAGGAATTTCCGAGGAAGATTATATTAAATCCAACTTCATTAGTTACTATTTGTTTAGTAGCTAAGATAAGTAAAAAACAGTTGGTGCGCAGTTGCCCCCCACTGAAATTTTCCATAAGATTTTTCTCAGCATCTATATGCTACACGGGGGAACCTGGTTTTTGTTGTCTGGTGTTTCTTAATGATACTGATTTCAGAAAAGAAATCCATTTTGCTCTATCACGTTAAGTTTTTTCATAAACTCGATTGTCCATTTCCTACATTTCTGGCATTGTCACCATTCCTCAGGATAAATTTGGCTTCATAAAACGCAAACCTCTATATGGAGCTTGACATAACTTTGAAAACATAGTTTTTCAATATCAATTAAAGTAAATGCAACAAAAAATGTAAAAAAAACAGTTCTGATTAAGTATCTTTAGTAAGTAAAAAGCATCAATCCAAATTTAAATGTCATGATAATGACAGAAATATCATTTATACAATTAGGCGTTAATAAACAACACGTTCCTTTGGTTCTTGACATCTTATATGTCTTAATATTAGTGAAATTTATCGGCAGATATGGTCACGCGATTTAGTGTGACTACCACTGCAAACAAGGTGAAACATGTTTTGTCGAACCTTTAACAACTTCTTATGAAAAACGGTATTTCGAATGTTCTCTTAATGTGTTAATAGCGAGGCCACGTGGGTCAAGATTACTTTAGTCAAGTATGATAAAAGACCTGTAGAAAGAACTTCACGGTAATACTACGCTCTTCATAGAGCTTTGCTACCACAAATCTGCATTTTCTTACTTTATAAATGTTGATAATCCTGAAAATGTTTGAATGTGTCTTGTATTTGAGAAATATGACCAGTTGTAAGACAAGAAAATTGCGAAAACTGCCCCGATATCTTCTGCTACATTTGTGCATGTTACACTTTACCTAGGCAGCGAAACAAAATCACAGATTTTATGAAGAAAGCTTGCATTACTTACTTTAACATGAAACTAGGTAAATCAAGGCAAAGCCTGGGTATTGCACATAGAGGGAAAAGTGTTCTGGAACACTGAAACTGTGGCTGTTTCAATTATTTAAGTATAAATTTTTTCAGCTATGTCTTGTTGAAAAAATTAAGGTTGGTGTGCTTGACGAGCCACAGAATAGGTGACTATTGTAGGATAAATCTTTTTTCGAAGACTATATCTGCCGTTGAAAAGTAATCAGCGAATGCTTTTGCTACGATTGTATTTGATTTCGTGGAAAACTGTAAATCATCAAATTATGAAGAACTTGTGCAGACGCTGTTAACCAGTCTTCGTGCACTTGGCTGCAACATGAGTGTGAAAGTGCATCTCCTGCACATCCATCTGGACTACATCCCTGAAAGTCATGGTGCAATAAGTGAAGGGCAAAGATAAAGATTCCACCAAGACATCGACATCATGATGACTAGGTAGTAAGGCAGATAGAACACAGATACGATGGCTGACTACTGCTGGTCTCTGTAAAGCATCAAAGAGAAAGTTTACTCCTTGAGTAGCTGAAACTCTAGTTTGACAGAAATATCTCTCCTAATATGTGTAATTAAATATTTTACGTAACATATTTGTTAAACAATGAAATATACTATTTGATTTGTTTTAGTTTACCAATTCAGTAGTGCAAAAGTTCACATGTTTCGGTAAAAAATTAATTCCTTTTGAATAAAAAAATTTGACGCGTTAGAACACTTTTAAGGGTATTTCTGAACCCTGCACCATGAATAAAGCAAGAGAACTAAAATGGTTTTTGAAAATTTTCCTAAGTCTTATCAATAAAATAATAAAAACAACTGACCATCCCTATTACTTACGGACAAAAAATACAATTGTGCTTATACAGAGGGTAAGCTGTTGAGAAAAAACTTGGCATGATAGAAGAAAAATGACTGTAGGTCAAGTGAAAAAGCAAACTCAACAAAAAACATCTTCAAAATTATTCCCCATGTGAACTGTTCTGAAGATAACTGACGCCGCTTGCTCGTTATTTTGGGCTTTAATACAATTTATCAATACAGCTATTACTTATTGTGCGTTAGAATCGTGATGGCAAGAACTAATTTACCGTATTTACTTTGTTGTGTTAATATTTAACAAACATATACTGCTCTTTCACGCTTACATTCTCATTCCTCAAACTTTCGAGAGAAAGGAAAAGAGAAGGCATTATTAACAAGCTGAATTAAATACAAGTGACAGTATAATTTTCTAGCTGAAAGACTGCTGCTCTGACTTAAAGCTTTCCTTATATAACTGCAAAACATATTGCACTTATATAAAATACATATTGCGTACCTGCACATCATTACGATATACACTAATATAAAAGATAATGGCGTTTGCATCAACAACAGCAGTGATGGCATTAGAGGTGGTGATGACCACGAGATTAGGTCGCGTTGTCTTATGCAATATTTTCGTTTACAAACGCATACGTTGACCTTTAAAGAGTGTAGGTTAAAAAATTAGAAGTTAGAAAGCGTGACATATTTGAAATTTAAATAGCAACTTCTACAACATCACAGTGGGGTGTATGGTTGCAAGCATAATGGAAAGAAAAAGAAGAATTCCTTAGAAACAACAAGTATTTCAATAATACGAAAGCGACATTCTAATAAAGTGATGTGGAAATAGAAATTTAGCTTATAAAAGACAAATTCTATAATCAAACTGAGGAAGCATAGGTTTCCATATACAAACATTTCGCACATTTGCATTGATATATATGCATACACATGCACACACATACACAAATATATACACTCTCATATATATATATATATATATATATATAATATATATATATATACATACATATAAAGAATCAATGATTGAGAGTGCGTAAGAAGTATAAACAAATAAATATATGTATTTTCACACACTCATGAGCATATTAGAATATACATATGCATATATATATATATATATATATATATATATATAATATATATATATATATATATATATACATACTTAGAAACATGCATGCATACATACACACATACATACATGCATCTACGTTTACAATATCATAAAAGACCGTTAGCAACATTGATATCAATAAAATAATGAATACATAGATAACGTTATTTTTCACAATAATAAAATTCCTTCTGGTTTAAGAACAACGGATATGAATGTTTTTGATGTACCCATATCTAGAAATAACGGTGTATACGCTTCGCTTTGGTCGATATATACCTAACACATACTGAGAAACAGAATGAAGATCCACTAATATGGATTTTTGAAAGATGGCAGACACGTCGCATCACATTATATGAATGAGAATGGTATATACAATCATAAACATACAATAATTAACATTGTAAAATAGTTTGATACACAAATTGCAAGAAAAGAAGACAATAAATCAAGATGTGTCTACGTATGCATATACACAAACTCATACATACATACACATATTATGCACATACATACAAACTCGCACACATGCATGCATATATGTATGTATCTATAAACACACAGGCACCTCGACACACACACATATATACTCATATAACTAGAAATGAAAACATTTTCCAACATTTTCAATGATTATTGCACCAGGTGAAAAATTCAGAGGTATATACATAAAAACGAAGACTCAGAAGCGAAACTTGAAGTATACTGAGTGTGATATATTTTTTAATCTAACAAAATAACTCATTCGGTTTGTGTTACCCGCATGCAGTATTAATATCTCAGTGACATTTTTAACATTTACTAATGGCAGATTAACAATGTTGGGTATCTAATAATAGATCGGACATTCATGTTTTTTAAAATAAAGACATCGGCCAAATAAATGTAACTATATTCTGTCTGTAGAATTGAGTAACTTTAATTTTCATTGTTAGGAACGTTTAAATATTTTTCTTGTGGAGTGACAAGGGTTAGTAATGTGTTTAGCACCAAAGTTGACTTAGCCGTTCAATTGTGAAGTATAAATCAATAATAGGAAGGATATAATTGACTAAAAAAGCTGGTGGTCATGTCAGAAGACTGAAATTATTATAATAAATAACAGAAAGATACTTACTATCAGTTACAAAGACTATAGATTATTTGTACTCAAGATTTTGAAACATGACCTGAACAAATTAGATGAAGATGCTTTGTCTCAGTCTCAGAATAAATTGGAAACTATCTCGTGATCATAGCTCAACTACGAGTTGAAATCAGGAGGTAAAAAGAGAAAACTAGTAGAAATAATACGAAATAATAGGAAACGACCAAGTAGGAGAATTAAAAAGATTTAATACCTACTGTATATAAGGGATATAAGGGATATTAATGTTACGATTCATAGAGATAATGCTGTAATGGTGTCAATTTAATCAACTTATCCCCTATCGTTGTCATCTTCTTCCAACTTGGTAACATAATTGAATCCATAACCACACAGACCCCACGCCCTCACATAATCACAAATACCATCTTCTCCAACATGATCACCCACTTCTTGATCATGATGATGATCACCATCATGATCATTATCATCATCATGATTCCCACAAACCTTAATATACTTTTCGTCAGTGTAATCGCTAAGAAAAATATTTGATACTACGTTTAATGATAATAATAATGATGGTGATAATGATGGCGATAATGATGATGATGATGATGATGATGATGATGATGATGACGACGACGATGATAATGACGACGATGATGATGATGACGATTATAGTAATGGTAATAGTGATGGCGGCGGGGGCGGCGGTGGAAGAGCTGGTAGTGATGCTGTTGGTGGTGATGATAATGAAGTCGTTTGGTGGCGGTGTGGTGGTGGTGCTGGTGATGGTGTCGATAATATAGAATATGATGATGATCATCCTCCTCCTTGCCTCCTCCCCTTACTCCTCCTCCTCTTCCTCCTCACCATCATCTTATCACTACGACTAGCAGCGGCATCTCTGTCACTATCCTGTACATTATTATTTTCATTACCATCCTGTCCCTCAGCATGATCATCATTATTGCCACCGTAATCTTCAATTGTGTGCGAAGTCGATGCACACTTCATTTCAAATTAATACAAGCAATGCATTCGACAAAGCCTACTTCCTTCCTGTTGTTAACAATGAAATGTAGGAAGCATTATCAAGAGCAGTAGTAGCAACAACAATAGCAACAACACTGAAACTTCAGTTGCAGTGATAGTAACAACAATGCCAACATCAACCCCAGGAATATCTACAACAAAAAAAATAAACGATAACAGCGACAGTTGAAGCTTCAAAACTAAGAGTGATCACAGTGTTAGCAACGTCATCATTATACGAGGTAAAGCAAGATGAGTTGTCAAGAGTAGCAGCATATTCATCATTAGCAGTAACAATCGCAAACGAAAAAAAAATGCCTATCAACTCATTGACAACATCATAATCAACGTTAACAACAATAGCTATAACAACTGCAGCGAAATCACATGGCATGATGTATTGCGGTATTAGTATCGCTCAACAAGAAACAATACGATTATCAACATCGGTTATGAGAACAGCGAGAACGAGGACGAATGGAACAATGAAATTAGTTGCAACAGATTTTAAAGAAAATATATTGGAGAGAAATAGCAGAAGAAAATAATGGAAAATGTCATTTTGATATCACATGGTGGAAATTATATTGGAATGAACTGCATCGTGCATGCTCATTATCATCTTCGTTGGTGTTATCGTCAACGTATTCTTCATCATCCTCACCATCATATTTATCATCCCTATTCTTCATCGTTTTTGTCACAATCGTTTCTCATGCATCAACATCATCGTCGTTCATCAACAACGATTTTTTTTCTTTTTACTATACCCTGTCGTAAGTTACGTTACCACTTAACAAATTGCCTTTCACTTTGTCGTAACACGATACAAGATCGAGTCACTCCTGACTAAAAATACTTCATGTGAAGTGACTTTACAGAAAATTTTGACATTTTACGTCAGATTACTTCCAAACAAATTGGCCTCCCATCAAGTTACCCTCATATCAAATTGTCTTTCACCTTAATCATAGAAATATATGCATATGCATACTCACACAGGCACACACACACACATACCTACATACATGCATCGATACATACAACCATACTTACATACAAATACGTGTAAGTATGTGTGTGTGTCTGTTGGTGTGAAAAGAAATAAATTAATGTGTACAAATATGTGTATATCTATATTACTCTAGCTTTCTTGGTACACGAATATGTATACGATATTCGTTTTCTTGCGAATCCTGATAGTTATATCTGTCTATGGTATCAGGTCACGAGACTTCCTTTCAATATGGTTATCCTCCTCCATATATGTTAGAAATACACCGTAATATATACTACATCGCTTACTGTATTCTGGTATCTATATTCCCATAAATATTTTTATATGGTATATTATTTTCTTCTAGTTAGTCATCTTACTACATTATCCCATAACTACTTAGGTTAATGTTTAAGCATATAATAGCTCAAGTATTTGTACCTACCTCTACGCCATCATTGCGGTATTACTATTAAGGAATAAATTTGAGTATGTCTCATATCTCCTGCAGCTAAAATATCTATATTCTACACATACAAAGTAAGAGTGTATTATAAACTTTTATAGTTTTACTTATTTATGTTTCTTCTATTCCTGATCTCTTATACGTTTTAACATACGATAATTGTAACTATAATTTGTCCTTGCCGTTTTAAAATGGAAGCTAAATCTTCAAATGGCACACTATTGATTTATAACCTGGTTAGCACACTCAAAACTGCGGCCTTAGCTTTACTTCATCTGAAATTAAGACTGGATGGTTTGCTGCATCAGAGTTGATATGGAGTTAATCGACAAAATCACAACATCATCAATAACAGTCATAATTAACTGATAAGTTCGTTATCATCTATTAAATAAATATTTGAATAAACTACAGTGTCCATAAATTATCTTTACAAATCATACGCACATACACACAAGCACGCGCTCACACACATATGTATATACATAGACAGATAGATACATATAAATAGTAAGGATAATTTATGGACAGGCTGTCCAATTTGATTAATATATAGTATTCTAAATCTATACCTTGTTATCAAACACGTACATCGCGTATCAATGCAATGAATACTGACCGATTTTCTATCAATTATCGACTGCCATTACATGATTATATATATATATCCCTGTCGTTTCTATATTAACAAGCAATTACCATCAACCATTACATTCGGCTTATATCCCTGTGACATTATTTTAATATATTCTCCAAACAGACACTATCATATCCACATGTGTAATGTTACAGCTATATCATCGCTACTACGTTTATAAATGTCATATATTTCAGTGCAACTTTTATAACCGCCTTCTCCATGATTGTAACTTGAAATACTTCAAAAGTATTAATGTTCACATCAATATATGCACATACATATAAAAGTCCGCAGAAGAAACTGCGCTGATGACATGTGAATGTTTCAGTGTGTGTGTAGAGAGAGAGAGAGATGTTTCTGCAGGGATGTTTGTGTGTCATAGTATGTGTGCATATAATTTCTTTTTCTCTCAAATACATATGGTGAACCATACCTGAATAATTGATGCTGCTCGGATTAAGTTCAATCAACTTTAACAGGACGTCGGTTACAGACGATGTTACACATTCAGATTAAGCGTAAAAAGTGAAAAAAGTTTCGTGATATCACTTTAGTTTCGTGAATGGCTTATGGAAGACATAATGTGGAATGCAGTCCCATACATGATGCGTATGAGTGCATACGTACAAACACACACTCACACACATATATATATATACATATATATATATTATATATATATATGTATATATATATATATATATATATAATATATATATATATATATATAGATAGATAGATAGATAGATAGATAGATAGATATATAGATAGATGTACATATACATATATATACATACATACATATATATAGATAGATGTACATATACATATATATACATACATAATATATATATATATATATATATATATATATATATATATATATATATATATATATATATATATATAAGTTAATCCAAACATGAAAACACAAAAAGAAAACACAACAACGCGAGGACGTGCAACAAATATAGTATTATTGGACGCTCAAGAAAGAAGGGAAGAAGGGGGGTTTAACGTTTCGAGCGGAGCTCTTCGTCGGAAACATAGGAGAACGAAGGATCCAGAGAAGGGAAGACAGAGTTAATCGACAAAATCACAACATCATCAATAACAGTCATAATTAACTGATAAGCCGGTTATCATCTATTAAATAAATATTTGAATAAACTATATACATATTTGGTATGATTGATCGCTAGCCACTAAACCTTTTTTTTCAATTTTCTCTCTGTTTATTTCTGTGTCCCTTTCTATTTAAGAGCGTAGGCTCGAAATATGAAAGACTTTATCACTTCTAGACCGTTAAAATAATACATCAGTTTGTTGTTTACAGACCCGTCTTTGTCGTTTTTTTTGGTAAATTCCATATATATATATATAGGCGCAGGAGTGGCTGTGTGGTAAGTAGCTTGCTAACCAACCACATGGTTCCAGGTTCAGTCCCACTGCGTGGCATCTTGGGCAAGTGTCTTCTGCTATAGCCCCGGGCCGACCAATGCCTTGTGAGTGGATTTGGTAGACGGAAACTGAAAGAAGCCTGTCGTATATATGTATATATATATAAGTGTGTGTGTATATATGTTTGTGTGTCTGTGTTTGTCCCCCCAGCATTGCTTGACAACCGATGCTGGTGTGTTTACGTCCCCGTCACTTAGCGGTTCGGCAAAAGAGACCGATAGAATAAGTACTGGGCTTACAAAGAATAAGTCCCGGGGTCGATTTGCTTGACTAAAGGCGGTGCTCCAGCATGGCCGCAGTCAAATGACTGAAACAAGTAAAAGAGTAAAAGAGGAAATATATATATATATATATATATATATATATAAAGTTAATCCAAACAAGAAAACAAAAAGACAACAACGAAAGGATGTGGAATATATATATATATATACGCCCACAGAGAAAGAGAGAGAGAGAAAGAGAGACAGAGAGAACCTAATTTGAAGTTTGTGGATAGAAAAGTATATTAATCAATGGATTTCCAACCTACTCTGATTTTCACGTTTTATTATGTACAATTTTTACAATTTTTACAATTTTGCAACATTATAATAGAATATTATATATTTATTGTCATTAAACTAGTACATTCATGTATTATGCATCATCATTTATATGTGGCTTAGGTGTAACAGTTTGGTGAGCGCCCCAACTAGTTACAATTGTATTTCGGACAATAATATATGCGGGGCCTCTTGGAGAAAACGAACCAATTTTTGCGTGGAATGCGGTGGAAAGCTTTCTTTTTCGACAAGAAATCTAAATCTAACGACGAACCTGAACATGGTGATCTTCTAAAAAGTATTCAAATCTAGAAGGAACCCACCGACAAACCAACATCTAACCAGATTTGAAGAAGAATTAATTATATAGTATTGTCAATACAAAGTTCAAAAAGGAACCGTAGACGGTGTAATATACATCAGCAGAAAATCACAAAATTACTTGTCGACTTCAAGAAAGCTCCGGGGATACTTGTACAAGCGGACAAAACAAGAAATATTTACATTGTTGTTATTGATCTATATAAGTCTATAATTAGAAAGGAATTATGCAGCAAATATAGACATGCTAGTAATGAAGTATTAAAGAGAATCAACAATACTGGGCTACAAATCGTCAAAGATCTAGCCATTGATGACAGAACAGAACCCTACGTTCCCCGAAAACCCCAGATTTTGCTTAAAAACGATAAACCTAACTTTCTTACCGAGCCCTCAGTTAGATTGATTTGTCCTTCTAAATCCGATATAGGCATTATTAGTAAAAGTGTCATTGACAGGGTAATAGTCGTCCTTAAGTCTAAAATTAGATTAGCCCTCTAGTCTGATACACAAGAGGTGGATGGATGGATGGTTCAAGCTTCTTCTTGCAACTTGAAATAGAGAGCTATTATACTGCTATCAACCCGATCGTTCTCAATCAAGCCCTGATATTCCGATTTGGCCCGACGTGAAATAGATATTCTTGCAGTGCTAGCCTCCTTAGTAGGTTTCGATGGTAAATTATGGAGTAGGTTAGATAGGGAAAATGCATTTGATATAGCAATCGGCTCGCACGACTCTGCTCAGGTCAGTGACCTAGTCGGAATAATATCCTTTCATTAATCCAGTCTTCCTTTCCTGAAGTAACAGGGGTTCTATACTGGGATGATGCCTTATTTTTTGTAGACAGAAGTAGTAAAGCACAGTTAGAAAATCATAGGAAAAAATTTCTTTAGACTTTTCAAAAATTTAGGACTAAATATTACTACAGAGTGAATTCTCGAATTTTATGCATCTTATTATAATGATGTTCTAGCTAAGGCTGGGTACCACAATAAAATTCAATATATACAAGATGCTGGCTTAAGCAACACTGGTAATTCCTACAACTGCGAAACACATCATATACCACCACAACGTCACCGTTTGAGAAATCACTCAGATAAAGAATACAGGCTAGAAAGAATTGGTCATGTCAATGATCTACCAAAGAAAATTCATAGACACATGCGACATAGTAATGCATCTGATTGTTCCAATCATCTACAACACACTAGATCAAATAAAGCTAACAACAGATATAGGAATCAGGATGCCCTCTGGTTCAACCCAATTTTCTGTTTGCATGTTTCAACCAGGATAGCTGGAGAATTTTTTGCTGCTTTGGAGAAGTGCTTTCTTGAGTCCAATCGGTACCATGCTATTTTTAATCGGCACACCGTAAAGGTATCCTACGCTAACACTGCTAATTTGGAACAGCTTAAGTATCGAAAAACAATAGCAAAATGCGACAAAGGTTTAATAACCCACCTACTGGATCTAGCAAGTTTTTACATCTAGAAGCCAACCAAGGAGATGCAAACTGCATTGATAATCATCAACTTCGACCAATTTGTAATAGTAGAAATACTCATGGTACAGCTAGCACGATAACAACGTCGTTAAATGGTGTCAGGACTGCTGTATATACAAATAAAAACATGAAATACTTATGAAGAGATAAATCAAAGTGTCCTTTGATTAATCAATGTATGAATATAAATTTTGTATACAAATGTACCGTACACACAAGTAGAGGGCCCTATATGTCTCTATAAGAGACATTCGACATCTTTGTCAGATTTTATATGGCGACTGACAGAGGCTAATACGAAATACTACATTACTTGGTCTATAGTTAGACATTCAAAAAGCATACAGTGCAATTTCCAGGAGATGCCGTCGCTGCTCTGAGGAATCACTGACTATTCTGCGGACTAACGAAAAAAAATATTTAATAGAATTTCTAAAAGACTATCGAGATGCCTACACTCATATAAATGTACTTTCGCACAATGCAGTGAGAATGAACTTTGAGTAACCGTAATTTTATTTTATCTTATTTTAAAGTATGGATGACTTAAATTTACTTTTAACTTCCCATTTCGTCTAAACACCTATTAAATATTTAACTCGCTTTGCAATCATGATTGCGCTTAATCTCGCGTGTGCGTATGCTCACATTTTTGCTAATGCTTCTATGAGCGTATGCACTCGTGCCATGCAGCTTACCCGAGGGCGTTTATACATACATATCTGTCAACGGTTATTTTCAATACGTTTGTCGCTGGATTAAGTGTTCGTTTCATCTGCCCGTTACAAACCCATTGCAGGAGATATAATATAAATTACAAATGCACTGTTCTTAATCTATTCCACAACTCTACAGTTATATACACAGGATCAACGACCCATTTTAAGCAATGATATGCCGCTCACCTTCATTATTTTAGATACGATAAACATTGTAAATCTACTACACTCGCCAACCACATACATCATCTCAAAAATACAAATATACCCTATACTCTATCATGGTCCATACTGGATTCAGGGATTCCCTACCGAGGTCAACGCTCAACATGCAAGTTTTGCCTAAAGGAGGCACTTCACATATTAAAGAACAACTCTCCAGCACTGCTAAATAAACATAAGGAGGTACTAGCACATACAACCACCGCTTTTTCACATTCTAATTCTACCATAAATCCAAATGCCTAAATGACCATACTGTATATTTCCACTATACCTCTTAGGTATCACAATAACCTTATAAATCGACATTTTAACTCCTGATCCCTATCTAATTCCTCTTTCATTCTCGAATAACACAGACATTTAATTATATTAGTGTCTATATACGTGCATATATATATATATATATATATATATGCGTGTGTGTATGTGTGTATGTATGAATGTATGTATGTATACAAGGTTTATATATATACATGTGCAGGGGCGATAATACATACATATACACGTATATATGGGTGTCCATATGGAAATATATATATGAGTAGAAATTTCCACCTCGGAAGTTGAGTGTTTGTCTTTCAGAGCGCGCGGTGATGAGATTGTAAGTTATATTTTGTTGTTGAAAATTGTTGTTGAAAACTGTTATTTTGTACATTGTATTAATTGTTGAATTTTTGAGAACTGTTTTGCTGCTGCAACTGTTGGGTGTGCAAGCTGAGACTTACGCGAAAGCAGCAGGCAAAAGCCTGACTCCCGACGCATTAAAGCTGAAGGAAGTGAAAATTGGAAAAGAGGATCTTAAAAAATATTTTGACAGCTTTAAAAAGGAGACTGTCTAAGAATCACACCGCCGATAGCTGCAGTTCAAAAAGCTGAGAAAAGGATTATAACATATAGAACGTGTAATGTAGCAAAAACATAATTGAAGTGGCAGAAATAAAGGAGATAGAACAATGTCTAGAAGAGATAAAGGATAGAAACACCTTCTACACTAGAGGGAGAAAGTATGCCACAATTGAAGTACGCTTCGAAAACGAAGAAGTAGCAAGAAGACATGCAACAACAGCATTAAGAACAACTAGGTGGGTACTCCTACCTACTTACTGTTGTAGGCGAGCGGCGAGAGTTCGAATTAGTAGGGTCCCACCGGAAATGGACATAGAAAGACTGGTAGCAGCAATTATATATAATTGTAAGGAAGAGCCAGATATTCTCAAGGTGGAGAAGTCTAATGATATTAACTGGTGGGGTTATGCAGTAGAAGCACTAATACACATAACCCTGCCAGATTTGCACAACATCTCAGAGGAGTTGGTGCTCCTCGATGAGACCCGACTGAGAGTCATGGTGGGGGGAGACCTCCAGTATGCTACAAGTGTAAAAGCAGAGGGCACATGAAGGCAATGTGCCCTATAAGAGAAATACATGAAGAAGAGATGACCTTAGAGGAATTCACGAGAGACGTCAGAGCGGAGATAGAGAAAGAAAATGAAGGAAAAGGCTTGAAGACGAGAGAGTTAAAAAAGGGTGGAGGAACGTCTGGAAGCTTGTAAAAAAGGAAGAACACTTAAGGGAAGGAACTTTAGAGCAGTAATGTATTACCTAAAAGACAAAGAAATCGAAAAAAGACAAGCCATAATGAAAGGGCTAATGAGAGTGAAGTTAAACCCTGGAATGCATAGCCATGAAATGAAAGCAGTATTGTTGGAGTATGAAACAGTGGACAGATTAACAGATTTATTCCCGAGCACTATTGTGTGTATCAGTCTCTATGTACGTTACGACAGTTTGCCCAGCGTAATGGATCAGGAGCAACTGCTAGAATACATAACGAACGAATACCCCGGATAAGTTTAATTGTATTCATAAACAGTAAAATGAAACGGCGAGCTTTGGGGGGCTCGTAAGCCATTCCATTCTATTCATTGTAAATATTTCATTTCATAATCATATTTCGTTATAGGTACCCCATGTTTTGTGTTGTTATGTCCCCTCTCTATTCAGGCTATATGCCTATAATAAAGATTTCTAGCTTATGTACGTTCAGACTTTACATCCCAAATCTTCTCATCGGAATATATATGTGTGTGTATGTGTGTGTAATTGCAAGATCCAAGGATCTAAATGTAGAAAGTTTGTAAGTTTTGAGTAGGTCGTGGTAGATATAAAACAACATTGAGGACCAGTAACAATTTATTGGCTTCGAACGTATTAGGCTTTTCCCATTTCTAAGAACGATAAGGTGATAAAGAAATATAGTTCACGGTTAGCAACTAGGGTTGTTATGAATGCGAATAGAAATTCAAATTGAGTGATTAGAACAGATAAATCCAGGTTACATGGGTTTCCTACCTAGCAGATCCTCTGATGTAATAATTATTCAATGAGGGGTAGTCTCCTAGCTACTCAGGCCGAAGGTACCTTAATTATATGAAGGTCACATTGTTGTTGAGGAAACCCTATTTAACATGCCGATGATATAACTATACCTTCATAAGAGATTGAGTTATACCTTCATATAATTTAGGTATCTTCGGCTTGAGTACCCTGCGTTGAGTAATTATTACGTCAGAGGATCTGATGGCTAGGAAGCATATATAGCTCTCAGTTTGGATATATACATATATATATATATATATACATATATATAATATATATATATATATATATATATATATATATATATATATATATATATATATATATATATATGTATATGTATTTACATACATATGAGTGTGTGCGTGTATATATGTGTACATATACATATATAAGTCTTTGTCTGTTCGCACGTGAATATATGTGTAATACGTATAGCCTGCAAACCGACATCAACAGTTAATATGACAACCACGGCGAAAAAGATCCATACTTATTGCAACTGAAGGAAGATGAATGAGCATATACTCACCTCTATCATATTATAGCTTACAAATCGACGCTGATATATATTTATAAATACACATTCACACACACACACACAAACAAGTATATATATATATATATATATATATATATATATATATATATATATATATACAAGTAAACTTTAAGAAACTCACTAAGCCACCTTGCTAATACACACAAACATAAATTATTTATCTTCCAATCTCCCTCAAAGTACTAAAGTAAACTTCCCCTTACAAGTTTGAAGCATAGAAGTCGTTCGTCAACATATTGCCTCTTATACATTCTTCAAAGAGAATGATCATACAGCGATAACGCCTTACTTTCCCTACAAAATATATATACATATATATGTGTGTGTGCGTGCGTGTAGAAATGTATAAATAGGCACAAACAAACACACAAACACACATACACACATATATATATATGATTACACTCACATACATACATACATACATACATACATACATACATACATACATACATACATACATATGAATATATCTCTAAATGTGTATAGATTAAGCGTGGCTTGTCTCTGTTGCTGTCTCCTTTCTTTTAAGCCACGAATAGTGCCTCGAAGAATCCCAGTATGACTCGAGGAAACCTTTCATATGTTTCAACCTGGAAAAGACTGATTTAGTTCTTATATTAATTGGTTCCCTTGGCAACTTTATTCAAAATTTTTCAAAGACTATGTAAATTCGTGTATACTTACACACTTATCTATGCGTATATTTTCATTCGTCCATACTTACATTCATACACACGCACACATATGTATATACATATATGGGGTATAGGGATAGACATACAGTCATCTATAAACATATGTTTGCGAGAGATGTTTTATGCATTGTTGATGCTATATTACTTATTTTTACTACAACTTTTGCAGACAAGTGCAAAAGTTCAAAATTTCTATAATGCACCTTCGCTTATGTATAGAATGTATTCGCCATTATAAATAAAGAAATAAAGAAATATATATATATATATATATTTATAGGCATGCGTGTGTGCAGGTGCAATTATATGTTACAATTATTTATAGATATTTTTTGCATTGTTTGATATACATTTAGAAAACAAAAAATAACAACTTCCCTTCACTGCAATTACTGCCTTTGCTGTTTATACGTTTGAGTAGATATTCGTAGCGTAGCTTTTCGACTCAAGTAAAACATTCCTAAGTCTGTCTTGTCAAATCTCATTCTTATTTGGATGTCAGAAACACTAGTCAATCAAATACACCTAAATAAAAACATAATCGAGATATTTTCATAGTGTAAAGTGATATTCAATGACGCATGCAATGTGATTTCTCCTAAAAACCATATGTTATATAAAATAAATTTTGCTTTTTGGATGATGCAAATTCGGATCTGTCATAGCATACAACGCCATAACACTTTCATGCAGAACCTCTTAGAAAAGAATGGGGACGCAGAAATTAAAATGTGTTGCTGAAACATTATCCGATATGGAACTTCTTTGATTCAGGAACAGTAGGTAATAGTTTCAAGTTGTTTGAGAGAATCTGTATATATTACGCAATGCTGACTTGAGTCATAAAGAAAAGATTGTAAAAATAAAAATGCGAATAACTTTGACTTCCGTTTTTTGTACGTTATTATATTTACCTGTTAGTATGTTTGTGAGCGTGTAAGTGTAAGTACGCATGTTATTTTATGTTTTCATTTGCTACTTCTATAAGAAGGTCGTATGCCACGGACCTTGCAGGCCATGCTCGGCAAACGAGCTTACTTTCATTAATGTTTCTCTTCAAACTTTGCAATTCAGCACCAGCAGAGAAAATCTGAGCAGAGAAGATATTCCAGTGGGCAAAAGTTTTGAGAAGAGATTTCTTGAAATAGGAAGGTGTGTGCCGCCTTAAGTTTAGACACAACAGTTGTGATGAGAAAATAGGAGACCATTTCGTTAAACTCAGGCCTAAACGGGAACATCTATTCTTAAAATACGACGTTACCGTTGTGCAAATGTTTTTCACTTTTCTGACTTCATATATTATATATTATTTATAACCCTCCTAAGAACAGACTTTATGCGCGATCTGAAGGTAACCATTCAATTACTTGTTAACTGCATTAAGCCCACACTTTTCCTTCCAGCATAAATAACTTTGTCCATACGGAATAATTGACGACAAAATATTCTTACAAGGAATTGTAGTTTATATGGATGGTTGAAGTGAACCTTCATGAATTTCATTGAATATATTCTATTTGATGACTTTAAGTTAAATCAATGCACATGATTTTTTCAAAAATTAATTTTCACTTGTTAAAACATTATTAATACTCAATGGTGAGGGTTACGGTTGAGTTATTATCTATAAGAAAACATCGGATCATTCCAACAATCATCTTATTTAGCTTGTAGTGAAAAGAACAGTTAGACCTGGAAAATTTTAAACAATTTTCTATTCTGATATTGTGTAAACAGCTTTTATTTGAAATACACAATAGCATGGTTTAATGGAGGGACGGGAAGAAGTGCAAGCCAGAGTAGGTGAAAGTCTATTGTAAAGAGATATACACTCTCCACCTGATACAAACATGTGAAAAAATATGCCCACAGATTGAAAAATAAATAACACAAACGGAAAAAGCATAACAATAGACACAGCAAACATTACAATCAGGAATAAAATAAACCTGGCGCAAGCTAAAAAATTATACGAGGCTTTGTAGCACACATAATGTTGAACGTAGGTTGACTCTAAAGAACAAAGGAAGGGGAAAAGAAAATTAAAAATAAAAACCAGAAATATGCATTCTATTTTATATTCTTTTTTTGCTAGAGCAAAAGAAAATGGAAAATACCAACGGCTGCGATACCGACAAGAGAAATAGCAACGGCAGCATTGGCAGAGGCAATAACATCATCAGCAACATACACTAGAGCAACAAAAACAAAATATACTTTTCATTCACCTCTGGCCTCGACTGCAACAATATCGACTTCTAGATATTCTACCTCGGAATCTTATACTTAGCATTACCAAATGCATCGAACTTATCGAAACAATTCTTTGAACATATCTCATGCATTCAGAACATACACCTTACTTATACACTCTCTCTTCTTGGTCCTCGGTGACTTTAAATATCTCACAGTACTGCGTATGCCAAAACCTTTACATTTCTTAACATTTTATATTAATTTGTTTCATCCTGTAATCACATCCCAAAATGACACACACTTCAAATACACTTGGCCTCTTTCTCGCCTCGAAACTGAATTTCTACACGACAGTAACTATTTCTGCTCTGTTCGTTTCCCAATCACTGCCATATCGCAACATCCAGATGCCCTTTCACGTACTATATAATACCCCAACACCTCCACTCAAAGGCGCATCATACCAGCCGACTATGTAGAGAACAGGTAATTTTATGCCAATCAACTCTGACATTATACCTCCTGAGCCCCCCAAAAAGACACAAGCACGCACTGCCGCTCACACACATACACATATATATACACACAAGCACGTACATATATACATACAATAATACTTTCATAATTCGTTCCCTCAGTTCTTTTGCAGTACACCATTGTATCAAACGATACGCGCTTATTATTTACTATCTATAAGGCGTCGAACTGGTAGAATCGTTAGCACGCCGGGCGAAATGCTCAGCGGTATTTCGTCTGTTGCTATGTTCTGAGTTCAAATTCCGCCAAGGTCGACTTTCTTTTTCATCCTTGCAGGGTCGATAAAGTAAGTACCAGTTGCGCACTGGGTCGATGTAATCGACTTAATCCCTTCCCCCAAATTTGAGGCATTGTGCTCCCATTGGAAAGGAATATTTACTATCTATTTGTTTGGTGCTTAATACTGTCATTATGATATATGTACTGTCAGTACTTGAAGGTGCATGGCTCTGTGGGCTCATAATCGTGAGATAGTGAGTTCGATTCACTGACAGGGCTGTGTGTTGTGCTCTTGAGCAAGACACTATATTTCACATTGCTCCAGTTCACTCAGCTCTAAGAATAAGTTGCGACGTCACTGGTGCCAAGCTGTATCAGCTTTTGCTTTCCCAAGTATAACGTCGATGGCATGCAGATGAGAGGCGGGTATGCATAAAGGACCGTAGCCAGACTTGTGCCTCGGAGGGAAACTTTCTAGGTTCAATCCCATGGTCTTTAATGAACGAAGCTGGGATGTGGGGCGACCTTTACTTCACCTTTACCTTTACCCTTAGTATCACAGTAAATATTTGTTTACGTGTAGATACATTCGATATGCTTTTCAATTTTTATCGTTAGTTCAAAAACGTAATACAAAGATGTTTTCAATTCAGAATCTATTGATTAATTTTACACACTCACGCACGCCCCGTCCCCCATCATCATCATCATTATCATAATTAACATTATAAGGATGTAACATTATAAGAATGTACCGTTAACAATTTTTGAATATTCTTGTAGGAATCAGACGGTTAATTATTTACTATTTGTTATTTTGGAGTTAAGAATATTATAAGCTATTTGCTCTCAGTCTGATAGACTACAATTTGTTTATAGTACTGCTTATTTACTTACATTATAATTTACAAGCACTTAAATTTAGGAGTTAGATAGTTATCAGAAAATTCATGCATAAACAGCTACTATTCTGCTGATGAATTTTATTTTACGTATACTTAAATGTAATTCTTTAGCTAAGATTAACACTTTTACAAAATATTTGTTACCGAATTCAATTGAAATTATATCAGAAATATTGTGCTCTCCATGATATTGCTTTCAAATAATATTTAAAGTAATTTCTTTATTGCTGAGCTTTTGTCATATTCATATAATTCATGCTTAATCCGTAAAGAAGGCTTGTATAAAAATGCATTTTATAAAATGTAAGCAGGCTTATTATCTGAATTTTGATACACACAGAATATCTATAAGCATAGCTATAATTACTCAGTAAGTTGTTGGTAATGAATTTTAAAGTGTTTATTATATGGAAATGTATTTTAGATATAGCTTAGAATTAATAAATTATTTATTAGATAATTACAAAATTTATTGAAGGTACATTGGTTTCTTAACATAACTTCTTTGAACTATTTAATAATATTGTTATTATATGATATTGTAACATAGATCTCACTTAAGCTTTAATTACGGAAGACGGCTTATTATCCAAAAGGCTTCTTGTTTTAAGATAGATTTATACATAAACAACACCATGGTTTTTGGATTATATTTCCCATGTAACATCTATGAATATATTTAATACCCACCGCTTATATTTTTTCTTTATTGTATATTATCTTTTCATGCCTTACCCTATTACCTTTTACTTGTTGCGGCCATACTGCAGTTCCATCTTCAAGAATCTTTTGTGGAATGAATCGAAGTCCAATAGTTTTCTTTTTTATAAACCTGGTACTTATTCTATCGGTCTCTAGGCCGAACTGATAACTTACCGGGACGTAAACACACCAACACAGATTGTCAAGCATTGATGGTGGACAAACACAGATTCAAAGGCTCACAGACATACAGATGTACACATACGTATGTATATACACACTTATAGAAACATATATATATATATATATATATATATGTGGAGGTTATGAGAGGTAATCGTGTCAATAAGACCCAAAGGTGTCAGGTAGTGCTGAGTGCTATGGATAGAAATGTCTAATATATCATCTGTATACATCTTCACATATAGATTTTCTTCTACTACTAAGCACTGACTTGTTCAACCACCTATTCTATATTCCTAAATTCTTCATTCCACCATATTACCACCCCTCTCTCTGCCCCATCACTTAGACTCTATCACTACATAACTGACACTCCTTTACTCTTTACCCTATCATTTTTTACACACTAATATGGCCCTCTCTATCACCCATTCCTACTTTCTAGTTATCTTGACTGACCACTAACTGGTACACTATCCCTCTCTTCATCCCCTTTTTTATCTCCTTGCTTTTTCTTTTTTCATTCTTTCTTTTTCTTCTTCTTTTTTCTTCTCTTTTCTCTCTTTTCTTTATTCCTCTCTTCCTGTTTTCTATTTGAGCTTACAAATACATTCCCTACTTTTAGGTCACCTTAAATAAAACCCTTGATTCAATAGTACTGTTTACAAACTCTATACTTGGAATGACCAATTTTAAATACTATTGGAATTTACTCACAAGGTATTGGAATATTAAATGTATACCATTCTGCCTAAATAATGGATCAACGAATGCAATATCCCTGCATATCTCACATCTATTTTCATTCCTCCACATCACTCTCTCTTTTGTATCTTATCTAAATTAATTATTTCTTAACCATTTTCTCACATATCCAATGAAGGGATATGACAGATATCCTGGAAACAGCTGTAAGATCTTCTTTTTATAAATGATCTAAAATCTTCACAGTCTTGGATTTTTATCTCATTCTGAAAAAAAATTCATATATATCGATAATTTATATACCAATGTACTATAATGTCCGTATATATGTTAATTATCAAAAAGGCACATTCATATACACCTTACGAACATACGTGTGAGTTTTTACTGAAAAAAGATGCAGCTTAGATAGCCGGATTATTGTGTTCATGAGCTCCCATTTACTATATTTTTAATACTTGATAAACAGTTTTTGTGACGGTAAAGATTACATGCTGCTCTGATAATGAAGGAATATTTAACCCATTTTTTATTTAAAAACAAAAAAACCATGAAAAGCAGTAAAGCAATGAAATCATATTTCTCACCCCTATATCAGTTTAATGAAGTAACGTATCTTTTAAATTTATTACAGGATACGGGGGACTTCCACAACGATTATTTGTATCCTCTTCTTCCGATCCATACTTATGCTTTTTTCTGTTTATCAAGCAACATCTATGTATCCTTCATAATTATGCATCAACATATCTAAAACCTAAGTCTCTGTAAACCAGTCATACGGGAATCTGTTCGAGATTTTCAGCAATACAGTGGAGATGTTTTCTTTTATTTCTTTTCCTCAAAATTTGAAAATAGGACATTTATATAGGAGACTAATTTTAAAATACTTCGATTTCATTTATCGAGTTGATGGAGTGGGTCTTTCGTGTTTTAAGTGATGTATTTTAGGAGATGTTAATACTCGCACTTTCCAGTTACGAGAAAAATTGCATTATTTTATAGCGAGAAGTCTATGCTAAATGATATAGAAAATCTTTGTTTTATGCAAGATCATGTACCGAAGAAAAACTAAATAAAGTCAATAAATAACACATAAACATAATGTGTTAAAGTGCAAAGTCATGTAAAACATAAACTGTTCATGTCAACGGTGTCCTATGAAAAGATTCAAGAAACTTGAAAATATTTTGATGCAGTACAATTAATCATATCGATTCATTAGCTTTCCACATAAACACAATCAGAGTCACACTCATACTCACACACATGCACTTAGACGAACATATGTTGTATATGTGTGTGCGTGTGCGTGTGCATGTGTGTGTGTATGAACATACATCTGTGTGTGTTTATGTATATACATATGTACACACATGTGTGCGCAACGGGCTTGTAGTGCCTCTCTTTCAAACCAGTAAGAGGGCTTATTTTCATGTATGTACGTGTGTATATGTATGAATATGTGTGTATGTATGTGTGTGTGTGAGAGAGAAAGGGATAGTGTGTCCATGTGCTTGTATGTTACATGTGTGCCTAAGTTGTGATTGCGCGCGTGAGAATTCATGGCGCAACAAAGGAGTTAATGGCAAATAGTTCTGATAAACATTTTAAACGACAAATACATAAATGTAGTGTCTCACAATGATGCTTTTGAGAGAATTAAGGCCTTGGTTACGGGCGCATGCGTGGCTGCGTATTAAAAAGTTGTCTTCTCAAACACAAGGTTCGAGTTTGGTTCCACTGTGTAGTTCCTGAAGTAAATGTTTTCTAATATAACAAGAGCTAACCAAAACTGGAATTGATAGGCGAACACTATGTGAAGTCCATCATATTTAGATAGATAGACAGATAGACAGACAGACAGATCTATCTATCTATCTATCTATCTATCTATCATCTATCTATCTATCTATCTATCTATCTATCTATCTATCTATCTATATATATATATATATATATATATATATATATATATATAGAGAGAGAGAGAGAGAGAGAGAGTGAGAGAGAGAGAGAGAGAAAGAGAGAGAGATGTTAGTGTGTGTCTGTGTTCGAATAAATCCCAGCAAGGTCGTGGTCTGACAATTGAAGCAAATATTAGGAGACATTTGCCCAAGAGACTACACCAGCCAAAGACTTGCGAGTGGATTTGCTAGGCGGAAACTTAGGCGGAAACTGTATGATGCCCGTCTTAGTTAGTTTAATTAGTTAGTGAATAAGTGAGTCAATGAGTGAGTTAGTGAGTGTAGTGAGAAAGGGAGGAAGGAAAGGTGGGCGTTAGTGTATTAGCTACAAATTGAGTAGGCTAGTTAGTAAGTTAGTCGGTTAGTTCGTTAGTTCGTTACTTAGTTAGTTAATTAGTTCATTAGTTAGTTAGTCAGTCAGTGTGTATGTGCCTATGTTTGTACTATCTTTTACTCTTTTATTTGTTTCAGATATTTGACTGCGGCCATGCTGGAGCACTCTCTTTAGTCGAGCAAATCGACCCCAGGACTTATTCTTTGTAAGCCTAGTACTTATATATCAGTATCTTTTGCTGAACCGCTAAGTTATTGTGACGTAAACACACCACCATCTGTTGTCAAGCGATGGTAGGGGGACAAGTACAAACACACAAACATATACCCAAATCTACTCACAAGGCTTTGGTCGGCCCGAGGCTATAGTAGAAGACACTTGCCCAATGTGCCACGCAGTGGGAATGAACCTGGAACCATGTGGTTGTTAAGCAAGCTACTTACCACATAGCCACTCCTGCAATCTGTGTTTGTGTGTATGTATGCTGCAAAGGAGTTGTGTCAGCGAACAGATCATAGATGACAAAATCATTCCATAATTTACTATAAAGTATACTACCAAGAAATATAAACGAAGGTGAATACAAATGCAGAGATGTGTATTAAATGACGATCGTGACTCGTCCATGAAGCAAGTATTTTAAGTTTACCATAACATAAAACATCTCAATTCAAGATCCTTACCAGTACAAAATCTCATACACTGATATATATATATATATATATATATATCCCACGAGAGAGAGAGAGATAGGAGCGGGAGAAAGAGAGAGAGAGAATGATGTATTACACATACATCTATTTATGTATTTATTTCTCTTTTATACATATATATACATGCATTCTTACATATAGATACATTCATATATATATATATATGTGTGTGTGTGTGGTGTGTGTGTGTGTGTGTGTATGTGTGTGTGTCTGTGTCTGTGTATGTGCGTGTGTGTGTGTGTCTGTGTGTGTATTAAAATCCTATATATGTATCTGGGATGCAGACATGTGGAAATATTTGTTGTCTTTATTGTATAGCTGTAAGAATGCAGGAATATCTGTCAAATATCTCAATGACCTCCCGGAATGTAAATTTTTGTGTTTATTAGTTTATTTTCCATAACCCCTTGTCATGGCACAAGATTTAACAACCTTCCTAGCAGAGTCGCTTGGCAAACATAACAGATGGCATCTTGCTGAAACAGTTACTCAGCCTTGAAAATACGAAAACCCTTGCAGACATAGAACAGGTGTTCTTCGGGTCAGTTACCAAAGCTCATATACCAACATTAATTGATCTTTTTCTTCACATAAACATCTACATTTATCAAGAGAATTTCTGTAACAAATAAATGCTTCCATGATGCTGTCAAATTGTTTCCATATATTTTTATTTTGTTCTTTATTCACTTGTGTCATTTCTAGACCACATTCATTCTCTATATATCCATGTCATTAACTCTAGTTTTCTCCTTTCCTCACTTATCATCTCTCTTGGTCTCACTCTGAAAAAAAAAATCACTGCTGAAAACGCGTTCGTGTACATATACATTCTACGCAAGCACAGATACAAATATTCACGCACACTAATATCGACTCAATGGGTTCTTTTATCTTTTGAACACTCTATACGTCATTCTATCAATCTTTCTTCTCCGCATGTTTTACATTTTATATTTCATCTTATTTCTTATACGTTGTTTCAATAATATATGTATTCATGAAAATGCAAGTATGTAAAAAGGCACTCTCTCTTTCTCTGTTTTTCTCTCTCTCTCCCTCTCACACACAGACATGCAAGCCACACTCACAGAAACAGGCACATACACACACACACACACACACACATATGTGCATACATTCACACTCGCGCGCACATACTCAAACATCGGTCTTCTAAAATGCCTTCCCCGCACCTGTTATTCCTGATGTTGTTATCTTGCAGCTATTCATATGAAATAATAGCCTGACTCGGATATCCCAAAGATTCTAGTGATAGATCATACCCATCCAGGACAGATTCGCGAAAAAACAACACGCAAGAGATGCTTAAAACTGCTCCTTTCCCACCAGCACCACCACCACCACCACTACTACGCACACATACAAAAGCACATATATATATTAGTGTTGACAGAGTCATGAAGTTTATTCAACTAGTGTATTAGATTAATGGCTGGGTGATAACAATTTATTCAAAGTAGCAGCCCTTAGCTTCCGTTCCCGTCACGGATACAGGACAGCTCCAGAATACGAAGCATATATTCCTCACAGTGTTCCTGGGGAGATTTTCTAGCACAGCTTCCATCTTAGCCACCAACTCGGCCTTTGTGTTGCAGGCGCAGCGGTTGCTGTCTATCTGAACCACACTGCATTCATAGTAATTCATGGGATTACAACAAAAGGGATTGGGAGGCGAGAAATTGGACTCTTCGCCCACCTCTGATCTTTCGGAGTATGGCAAAAAGCCATATTCTGCCGCCATTCATATGGCCTTCAAGCGACAACCATATCCAGCAAAGGATTAACCACAGTCCCCAACATCTTCACGTAGCCGTCTGAATTAAGACGAAGGCCGAGTTAAAAGATGCTGGGATAAATTCTGATGTGTGGACGCCATCAGAATGCCTTCTGTGTATCATGATCGAGGTCACGGCTTCCTAGTCACCGTGACAGCCTTTACAGTACTCACAGGGCAATGAGTATGCTGTTAGATTCACGATTTTAAAAGCCACACAGTATAGATTTTTTTTTTCAATATTTTGGCTGCATTTATGCTGAAATATCAGCTATAAACATGTGCAAGTCCTCGTGTTTCAGGAACACCTTCCCAATATTCAAATGGCTTCCAGTCCTCCATGTTATCTAAACATTTTCTCAATTACAACTTTAATATTTATGCTCTCTTACACCGTTGACTATTCATTAATACAAGTTGTTCCTGAAAAGAAGAGTTGTAAAATAGTCAAAGTTATCCTGGACACAAACACACACACACGTATCTCTCTCTCTCTCTCTCTCTCTCTCTCTCTCTATATATATATATATATATTATATATATATATATATATATATATATATAATATATATATATATATATATATATATATATGCTTATGTATCTCTGTGTAGGTTTGCATGTGTGTGTGTGCACACACACACCAAGTGTTGTGCGCGCACGTATGTATTTAAAATTTATGAAGTTTATCTGAGAAATACTTATAATTTCGTAAACATGACAGAACAGATTCGTTACAATTTATGTCGTATATTCCCATAATAATCTATTCATATCTCATGTTCTGACGTAAAAGGAACCCTATTCTTACCTTAGAATTTATTGCTTGATTTCAGATAATCACAGGGTAATAACTGTCATTAAAATCTAAATCTAGCCATTAAAACATATTTGCTTGGCAACATTCGATGATAAGAATCTTTAACAAGCGTACTTGTAAAAATGGTAACTAGAAGTGTACGGCTGCCGTTGACTTTGTGATGGTTGCGATTGCAATCCTTTCTTCCTTTTCTCGTAACTTCATTTCTGACAGAAAAACTTGATGGCGTTGAGAACTTTGTTTACAGAAGCTAAATGAGTTATAAAGTCATGCGGTCATATGGTACAGATTTGTTGAATTTACACATTTTTTCATTAAAACATTTATAAATCTAATATTTTGGCATAAATTCTGTCATAATAATGATATAAAATGTATTATATAAATTTTAACAAAACTTTACTGTATATGTTTTAAAGTCATTTAATTTGTATAAACAGTACTTCTGAGAAACAATTCATGTATTTTGTTTTAACTACGTACCTTCATTTACCCAGGCGAGAAGCCCTGGGAAGTTTAAAGGAAGGGAAAATACGATTAGTGCCATCAAGATAAATGACTTTAAGCTACAATTCTTCTTCGAATTTCTGATAGCGATTTATGGATGCTGGAGTTTCCTGGAATAATAGATTGACGCGTCTTCAATTACAATTTGGAGTGTTAGTTATGACAGTATGAAAGTTGTATTCAGAAGGAAACAATAGATCCTGGACACGACATTCCGGTGTCGTGAAACCCTATTAAATTGTGTGTTGCTCATTGTTGATAAGGATTTAAAAAGCATCGAAAATCCACTTTCACTTTACCTAACTGGTAACTTTATTCATTGTCGCAACAATCATTTCAGCAAATTATATTTATCGTTTAATCTCTGTAATATAGAATATTGCATCTCTGTAAAACAAGGGCAAGTGGTACAGCAGTCAGCGAACTGTTCTAATCACCCAACAGCTAACAAGATTCAAAACTGACTTGAAATAACAGGAGCCAATCCCGGTTACACGTTTTCTCAAAAAGGAAATCACAAGACAAAAAGTGTCTCCGAGGTAAGGAGTTTGATATAAAATTCATGTTATCAAAAGATCTAAATCTGCGATCTTCTGAACCAAGGAAATATCGTCACATTAGGAAAAATCTTGAAGTAATTTTACGTGATCCTATAAGCAAATATGCAGGATCCAAGTGATAAGGGCGAAATTTCTTAAACACATTTCTAATGTGTCTTCATGATGGTACCACATTGCTTGGTAAGTATCAACGTCTTACTGAGTGGGTATCATTGAAAATCAATGCAGCGAGAAAAGTTTTAATGAAATCCAGATGTAACTAGTAGGTAAGGTTTTCTTTTGAATATATTTGAAACTAATGTTCCACTTACTTCAACACATGTTCAGATCTGATCTTGATAATTTTTCCCGATTAGAGCAAATTCTGTTCATGCCTGGATCAATACAGTAGAGATATACAATTGCTACCGCCGTGTTTGAACTTGTGCAGTATAACTATGTTATCACCTCGCATAACCATAGAACGGTATTCTGTTAAAAAATTTAAACGAGAATCTAACAGATGCTATCAAGTGAGATTATACAATGGCTCAGGTGAGATATAATCTTTTAGGGAATTTGTCTGCTGCGATATAGTCCATAGGTACGATGAGTTAATCTATGATAAAAAAATTTATCAAGTTTGGTAATAAACTGAAACCATTTAATTAAGTTTAGAGTTATTTAGTGAACATCATCCACTCTAAAGTTCAGAATGTTATACCACCTACATTTTGTAAATATTCAAATACCTTTTATTTTTGTTGTTAATATCCCAGATTTAGAATTTTGATTTTAACAGATCGATTGTTTTTCTTGTACCACGATTAATCTACATGAAATTTCTTATGTTTGAGATTTCCTACATAACGTTACAATAGTTAATAGTACAAATTCAGACCATTTCAGGAATTATGATTCCAGATCTTCTAAATAATTTATGGTTTCCTATAGTATTTGTTCCAAGAGCTTTATAATCAGTACAAACAAAATATTCTCACCTGAATTAGATAAGTACTAACTGATGTCACGTAGGCTTCCGTTCTCCTCAAAGCATCTACTATAGAAAATATTGACTGTTTTATGGCTGTCACAAATATGTGTTGCATTTAATGTCCTTTGTTAAGACATATGATTTCAATATTTTGAATTATCGAATCACTTCTAAGTTCACACATTTTGTGTCTTTGTGTTGCAATTATTCTGACTTGGTCCAGTGAAACTTTCTCGGTTGTACACTGACATTGGTGCAAAGATAGTCTGGACTTCATAGTGCCCTGTTCTTTGTATTTCTCACCAAACGCTCTGGAGGTGTGGTTAGCTAGGTATAAAAGGATATAACTATACAGACAGTAGATGACACCAGCGTCTTTTATGATGTGATTTAGTACCACAATAAATGTTAATGATACTTTAAAAAAATCGATAGAAACACAGTTATAGGAGGTATTAACGTTTATGAATGGCATTCATAAACCGACGAAATGTGTTATTCTCAGCAGGTAAATAATGGCTGGGATGGGGGGAACAACTTACTGGTGAGGGATGCGATTTTCATGCGAGAATTAGTGAAATAACTTTGCACCATCGGAAAATTTTCAGGTAATTAGCGACACGCTACGCAAGTAAAAATGACAACTCATATTCGTAAGTGGAGTTTCACCTCCACGACTCAATCTTAGGCAAATCTCAGAGCCAAATATCAGAATCTTTCTTAGAATTGTTACTAAAATCCAAAGGAAGTATCAATATGCTTGGTACCAAGTTGTGTGACAGCGAAATAAACAACACTAGACTGTGTATGGGAAAATATTCTAGATGTCCATTCTCATGCCAAAGACAATATCAAACAGTCGCATTATTTAATTAATAGCTAGTTATCTGACTACATGTTAACTGGCACTTTTCCATTCACGTGGCATCTAATCTTAACTAGGGTAACAGACCACAACTAAATCCCGAACAAGTTTAGAATAGAGTTTCGAGGCGCCCATACAAGGTATGTCATGGTAAGAGGATATAACACATGGACAAGTATATCGGTAGTACACCCCTTACACCTTCAAGAGACTTTTATTACCATGACGCTAACTCTCAATAAAAAATATGAAGGCAGAAATGAAACAAAGACGTTGTACTTTACAAAGACAATTTTCGCGAATGCTCGGACGCAGATATCTATATGTATTTCGGGTTTGTTTATAACAAAAATTATTTATGTAGTATCAAGACACTTTAAGTATATATTAACTAAATTGATGGCTGACTGTTTGGCCGATCTGATTCGCAAGAATCCATGAAGCCGTTGATTTGTGAGTTCGATTCTGCTTGAGGCTAGCTCATCATTTTTCAGTCATTTTTTTTATATTTAAAATTTGTCGCTTAAAATCGGAGAATAAATATCATTATGATATATATTATACAGTTATTACACACACACACACACATATATATATATATATAATATATATATATATATATATATATATATATAATATATATATATATATATCATTATTAAACGGTCATACCGAGGGATATCCAGTTAAGACCTTGAAGATACTGCATCATATTGTAGTAGGGTTGAAACTGCAACATGTAATGGTCTTTGAAAGGCGGTATATAATTATAGAATTGAAGGTAATGCTATTACCACTTCGGGGCAATTGTTATTTTTAATATTGTCAATATTCAAACTCCAGGATACCTATATAGTTGAGGAAATATATTCGGAATTATCCAACGGAATATTCCTCAAATTTCGCATCTGATTAGAACTTTATTGGATTTATATGTTCACTGCTGAATAACATTTTGAATACCTAACTCAGAGCAAACTGGTAATCATTTTGGGGTAATCCCTTTCTATTTGCTAATATGTAAGAGAAGAAATGGAGCAATATGTAACAATTAGAAGTTAATCATTAGTATTGAATGATCGTAGTTTAATTATGGTTAAGATAACATTTACAGCTGTTTCAGTCTGTTAATTTTTAGATAAACGTGCGTTTATCTCGTTCCATGTAACAGACATCATCAGAATGATTTGAACTTTACCAGAGGAATATTGACAGGAGATCAAAAGTTGACAGGAAAAAAACAAAGGATGAAAAGAAAAGGAAAAGAAAAAGGAAAGGTAGAGAAATAAAAAAGTTTCGTTAGGTCTTTAGGCTTATATTTTTGTGTCCTTAAAAGATGGTGTGTGTACAGTTGCTTCAATAGGTGAATGGAACAATGAGTGGTAAAAAACGGCCAGTTGACCGGCGATGTTAGCCAAAAGAGTTATACCTGGTAGTAATATCCAGTATCATTAATCGTAACAAATAACGCTATTTGAATCCGCTTGATAAGTCCCTATGACTACAAATGATATTTCTACTCTATGCCAAAGGCCCGAAGTAGGGTTTACTACTCGTAGATATAATTAAAACAAATAAACTCGGCTAGAATATCATAAATCGATCGGTTAATCCTATATATGTTAATGGCAGCACTAGCAATTAGTATATTAGTCAGTGATCTAATTTAAACTGAATATAGGTGTATATCGTGCATCTAAGATGAATAATTCAGTTAGTGGATGTAAACTGAATATAATTGT
>NC_042998.1:130670376-130677876 GCF_006345805.1 Octopus sinensis | reverse complement strand
AATTCAGCCGAGGTCGACTTTTCTTTTCATCTTTTCGGGGTCGGTAAATTAAGTAGCAGTTGCGCACTGGGATCGATCTAATCGACTGGCCCCCTCCCCAAAAATGTTCAGGCCTTGTTTCTAGCGTAGAAAAGAATATGAATTTCTTCAATAATACATTACATATTTTACTTATATTTATTGTTAATTCTCAAACCTAGTATATAGCATTTATATTCCAAAATATTACTTCTGTTTAGACATGTTTTGATATAACCCGATGATTACTCGTTTGAATAAAAACGTTAATGTATAGAAATATAAATATGCAGAGGATGATAACCATCTCCAATGCTAGATTTAGGGATGCAGTTAACTTTGCGAGGAATACAAACCAAAGGTGAAAATGGCTTCACAAATGCTACATAGAGGCTATCACTATATGGACCGTCCATTTTGAAAACGTATGATTATGTCAAAGAAAAAGAGGAAGAAGAATAAGAAACGTATAAGTGTTGTTCAGTATCCTGTGTATGAGTATGTGTGTGTGTGCGTGTGTGTATGTAAATGTATCTTTAAGCTCTTATGACTCTACCTCATCGTGCGCATTCTTTATTTGGAGGTGTAGCAACACAATAGCTGATATTTTTTATGCCAATGAAGCTTCAAATATTGTATTTCTTTCTAAATACATGAGTTCATATTTGCACGTACGACCTCTTTAAAAAATCAAAGTCAAGTGTATAGTTTTCACGTTCAAAATGGAAGTACTACAGATTGTCAATCCGTCTCTAGTTGTTATATTATTTCCCCTATATTCTATTCAATGTGAAAACTGCATTTAAATATTTACATAGACGCAGGCCTGGCAGTGTGGTAAAAAGCTTGCTTTCCAATCACATGTTTCCCAGTTCAGTCCCACGGCGTGACACATTGTCTCCTACTTTAAAGGTCTCCTACAAGGGCCGACCAAAGCCTTGTGAGTAAATTTGGTTGACGGAAAATGAAAGAAGCCTGATTTATTTATATATATATATATATATATATATATATATATATATATGCATATATCGATGTGTGTGTGTCTGCGTTTGTCACCCGCCACCGCTTGACGATTGGTACTGGAGTGTTACGTCCCCGTAACGTGGCGTTTCGGCAAATGAGACCGTTAGAATAAGTATTAGGCTTAGAAATATTATAAGTCCAGGGGCCAATTTTGTTCGATTAAAACTATTGAAGACGGCGTCCCAGCATGGCCACAGTCAAATGATTGAAACAATTAAAAAAAAAAGGAATGGAATGCAGTCATTCCCTCTCAGAAACATCGAATTGCATATTATCGTATTGCACGTTAAAAGTCTTTCTATGTTTTGACAGGGGATGAACTTTTATTAAACGTATTTCCTGATTCTTTGAAAAGCAGTTCCTAAAGATTGGTTCTACTGTGGTAGATATTACGCGTGCGAGTATACCTGTAATTATAGGTTAATGATAGATACTTTCCTTTTCATTACTTAACAAGTTCTGAGCAGATGATTCAACTACTGTGCATTTACCGTAAATTCTCGAGTATAGTCCGCCCTTGAGTATAATACCCAGGGGATTTTTAGGGGGTTGTATCTCTGAAAAACCTAAACCTTGTGTATAATACGCACCCCTTCTCTAACTTGAGTTATGCGTAATTAAACCAGCAGCACCTAGTCGACCAAACACTTCCGCGCATGCATAATACAATAATGGTGATGTTCCTAACTGTTATATGGGAACGTAAATACGTCTGCAAATAGTTTTTGTTACATGTTATTCTGTCTTCTGAATATTTTTATTTTAATAAATGTTGCTTACTGCAAGTTATGGAGGATTCTTTTATGACTTCATTGCATTCAGGCGTCTGAATAAACATTGCCGGACAGCAAATAGAGACTCGGATATTGCTTAGAAAATATTTTTTTTTTAAATTTTTAACCTCGTATATAGTACGCACTAGGGATTTTGACCTTGAAAGTTTGGGGAAAATGTGGATTATACTCGAGGATTTACGGTATTTTCCTACTCGCTGATCATTTTGTCTGGATGTTATGTCTTCAATTTATAGAAGTTCTGATATATTTTCTGGTTACTTATTATGCCATTTATATCACAAGATTATATTTCCTATGGATTTCATTGTACAATGTTCTATTCCACATCATCATATCTCAGAAATTCTATAATAATATTTTAAGGCTTAATGTGATGGATGATATCACCAGCGTAAATTTCACATATGTATGCATTCACGTAAGTTTCTTCGGGTTTTTTAAGAAGCCACGATATTGCAAGGGAAAAATTAAAAGTTAAGAAAAAGCAAAACAAAAACAAAACGAAAGTACGTCGCTTTCACTTTATATTTCATTGTTTCAACGTTGAAAAACATAACGTTCAACGACCCAGAAAGTAAAGCTGAGCTTAGTTGTCTGCTGTAGAAATTCATAAACATGGTAGCGTGAAGCATTCACGGAAGTTTAATTTGATATTAGCTCATTATTGCCACATACACTGAAATGTTAAAAGAATTTAATATATTTAGAAAAAATAAACCTCATTAATCTGCAAATTACCGATATTTCATCCTACAGTTTTATTGTAATGTTAATATTATGTTTTTGTTGAGAGTTCATGTAGTTCTTAAGGGAAGAAATACACACACATACACACACACGAACACCACTCCCACACGCACACGTATACACACACATACACACAAACACAAAAACACATATATGTATATTTCTTTATTGCCCACAAGGGGCTAAACATAGAAGGGACAAACAAGGACAGACAAATGGATGAAGTTGATTACATCGACCCCAGTGCGTAACTGGTACTTTATTAATCGACACCGAAAGGCAAAGTCGACCTCAGCGGAATTTGAACTCAGAACGTAGCGGCAGACGAAATACTGCCAAGCATTTCGCCCGGCGTGCTAACGTTTCTACCAGCTCGCCGAGTTCTTGCTACATAAGGTATACAATACTTATTTCATTCTTTATACTTTACCTTGTAAATTTGTAGGTATATCTACACTTTTGATAAGATATTTTACTTGCATGCATTGTCCCGTTTGTGAGCCGAATCTGAAACAAATATTTTCTTACGACATGCTCAGAGTGCCACAAATATACATTTATTCCCTCCACATGGATCGCTTGCACTGAGTTTTGTTCATCAAAATGCCAATCTATGAATTTAATTTTCAATGAATGTAATGAATATTTGGTAGTAGCTTATCACCATTTGGAATAGTTTCGAGTAGGCAGGTCTATGCTGTTCTCAATGTTAATTGCTTATAATGTTGCTTTCATTCTATACAGAGGTGGCTGATTCATATTGCAAAAAAAGATCCCTGTTTGTAGCTTTATAAAGTATGTTATTATCAATGGAGATGCATAAACAAATACGTAAATATATGTATATGTATATATGTGGGCATGTGTTTATGCGCGCGTGTGTATGTATACATATATATATATGTATGTATGTATGTATATATATATATATATATACATATATACATATATATATATATACATAAATATACATATATACATGTGTATATATATATATAATATATATATATAGAGAGAGAGAGAGAGAGAGACAGACAGACAGACAGAGAGAGACAGAGAGACAGAGGGAGTGAGAGAGAAAGTGAGTGAGAGAGAGAGAGAAAACCTATCTACTTACCTGTAAAGGAAAGCACAAAAGCGTCATGTACTACTTCCCCTGTTCAGAAAATGGATGAAATATACCATAATAGGAATCTAATAATAAACTTTCCATCATTTTCCGCATCCATATGTGATTCTAATTAACGACCACAGCATTTCTTACAACATCCAATAATACAACCTCACGAACTTTCACATTCTAGAAATCCTGTTATTGTGGAGAACACCATGTTATATTCTGATGTTTCCGTTCGAAGCTATCAACAGGAATCCTTACAGAATTAATCATATCAAGTTTATTAGACATCAATATATGGACAAAGTACATCATGAAGATTTTAACACTACCTAAGAGATTTCAGTCTTTTCCTTGTGTGATATAGATGAGATTGTCATATTAAGATTAAGGCGTTTAATCTATGCAATTAAGTACATCGTTCAAGCGAAAACAGTCAGAAACGTGCAGGTCGTTTTGTCTTTGACCAAGGCGCACTATTTCAGATTCTCCTTCCTACTCAGCTGAAATGAATACAAAGCTGATGCGGCCTTCGCTCACTCCAGATTTCTAAACCTTGATCACACGGTGCGGCCGAATTCCACTATGCCTGAAATCTACCACGAGCCACCTAAAACATATTCAGCAAAAACATGGAACATATATTTATAGATATGTGAATAAGTATGTTTATATACATATATATATATATATATATATATATATATATATATATATATTATATATATATATATATAAACATAACTGCCGCTCGTAGTCCCTGAATATCTCATGCGATTGGTGCTTTTCTGTGGCTATGCGAGCTATGTATATTAGCTCTTATAACTAGCAATTACAGGTGCTATTTTGCACCTTCACTCATGAATTATGATTTTTGGTTTTAATTGCTATAGCTACCTATAGTATAATGTATTTAATATATCATAATATATTGATATACTATTATATCTCATTGTATTTATATGTGTGCGTATATATGTGTTCTTTCTCTCTTTACCCGCTCAGTCGAAGTCGACTCTCGTTCACTCGTTGGATCAGTGTCCTCCAGTCAGTTCTATCCTGGGCCGCTTCTTTCAGATTGGCTATGTCCATTCCGGTATAACTCTTGATAGTGTCAAGCCAGCGGGTTCTTGGTCGGCCTCTTCCTCTCTTGCCACTGACGATTCCGAGCATGATGTCCTTCTCCAGGGATTTTCTCCGCATAATATGACCGAAATATGCCAATCTATGCTTGGTGATCCTAGCTTCTAGCGACGTTTTCGGCATATATATATATATTCTGTTAAGAACGTGGTAGAGTACCGAATAAAGCTCATCCACCTTAAGATTTCACCCTGTTCTATTTAGTAGTAGTATTATACTTACTTCCAGATTTGCGTTTGGGTTTCTGTAGTGCGTGAATAAATAATTGAAAAAGTTAATTGAAAAAGTACATCTACATATCTGTATATGTGTATATTTGTGTGTGTGTATGTGTGTCTTTGTGTGCGCGTGTGTGTGTCTCCGAGTATGAGTATGTTTATGGATGCATATGTGGGCGAGCATGTATGTGTAGGTATGTGCCTGCTGTTAAAGGTCCGCCAAGAACATAGCAAGTTAACCAACCTTGAAGTAAAAATCAACAGTACAAAGAAATCAACTGACAATCCCTTTAAAACGACAACACTTTAAGAGTATCAAAACCACCATCCCGCTCCATCCACGCATTCAAAGCAGTTTGCCAACGGACCTTTAGCCACAACACATCTTTTGATTCACTGAGTGGCTACTGACAACTCCTGGCCACGACAGACAGATCAGGTGCACTTAAAGCTGAGGATTCGAATGTACGGAGAAAATATTTATATATCGTCTGAGGAAACACAACAAGATCTCATAATGCAGGGAAATGGTTACATAAACAAATACCAGCCAGCGTGGAGAAGTACGTTGCGAAGAAACAATTGTAGTGATTGTAAGTAAAGGTTCAACCGTACTCATTCTTGTTGACTGCACTTTTTCGATTATATATATATATATATATATATATAATATATATCACGATGGAAGGGAAATCCTGTCACATTTTTGATGTGATCAGTTTGAGAATTTTTTAATACTAACTGTAAATTAATTTTTTTTTAAATTCTAGTGTTATTTCCTCCTTCCCATATTGCTTAATAGCATACTGGCTAAATTAGTATTGATTTTAAACTTCTGAAATGAGTTTAGGTCAGACCTCTAACAGACTCGGCAATCCTCTTGAATTCAAAGAGGCACGAAATATTAGTTCTGCTTAGGGAAATTAAGCTTAAAGTATCAGAATATGTTAACGATGGATTGGCCAAATTTGCCATGGAATTTTCTTCTTTCTTTTTAAATACTACTCGACCCGAAGGACCAATTTCTGACAATATTGAACTATAAAGCGTAATTGAGGAAACTTCAATGTAGAATGCGTAAGAATTTGCAAAACAAACTTCACTTCAAGTCACACTTTCGCCATAAAGTAATCTCATGAACTAAGAAAGGTATCACACTTTTGTCAGTGGTCCCCTCATAATCTGATCGTTGCTCAGCGTGATCAAAGAGTTGCCGTTTTCTTGTCATTGGAGAACAGGCTTACTACCAAAATATTCCTAGGTAGAATCATCATGTGGTGAAAAGTTGGTTCTCTATAACATCCAATTAAAATATCAATGTTTAGCGCCCAATGAAAATTAACAATTCATTCTCAAACCAGATCTAAACTCTAAAAATATTATGCTCTATAATTGGATGGATATAAAATTCTTTTTTATCGTGAAGTTTTAAACCGAAGCGAAAGAGTTAGTGTGGAGAACTATTGTCATCAATTGGATATATTGCACAAAAAATTGCTGGCAAATCACATATCATTAATGAATCACAAACGGCGGTTGCTCTAACAAAATAATACATCACTGCATGGAAACATTTGCCCAAGTCACCGGAGAAAATATTATGAAAAAAATACGGACTGTTAGTCTCATCTTTAATAAACTACAGAACTTGCTTCGTTTGAATACCATCTTTGCACGTCATGGACACACGATTTCCAGAGAGAACAGTTTATTAATTGGTGAGAGCTTAAAAATGATATCGTGTGTTTCTTTGCTTCAAAACCTGTAAAATCTTACGTAAGAGAAGTTAAGAATTTGCCAAATACGCGACATAATGTTATCAATAATAAGATTTAGAGCAGAAATATGATTTCGCTTAAATTTATAAAATTAAGATTAAAGAAGCATTTGTTACTCCTCCATATTGAAATGTGACAACTTATGTGCGTGTGTATGTAGGTATATATATATATATATATATATATATATATATATATATACATATATAGAGATATAGATAAGCTTTGGTGTGTGTGTATTTGTGTATATATACATGTATGCATGCATGTATGCACGCAAGTATGTATATATGCATATATGTATATAAATATGCGCACGATGCAAGCTTTACGATAGATGTAATATGTTGTTTATAGTTGCAGGCATATCAAATTATTTGCTTTCTGACAAAGTTGTTTGTTATGTACACTGTGTAGGTATGGAGTAGCTTCTTTCTGAAGAAATCGCGCCAGAATGCTGTGAGTATGATTATATCGCACCCATAAACATTGCTCTCACTAGACATTTTTCCTCAAGATTTAAAAAATGGAATAATCCAATATAATGGTAGTCTTTGATAATTTGCATTATATATCATAATTAAATTCTAGTATATTTCTATTTGAACTACCCTATAACACTAAAGGTTTTATAGTTAAAATCATACTGCCCTCAC
>NC_042998.1:130655376-130662876 GCF_006345805.1 Octopus sinensis | reverse complement strand
CAGGCCATTAAATGCCTCAAAACACTTTCTCTAAGCCGTTCTCTCTTGTTTTAGTTCTCTAATTTGTTTTTAGAAAAGTATAATAGGAGGACTTACACGTCAGATCTCAAATTATACACGCTGGTTTCACAAGTTATCACTATGTTTTTGTAGCTACTATAGCCCTTATTATTTGCATTATTAAACGTGTAGCTCTGTTTTCAAATGCATCTGCTGATTTTGCCTAGTCATTTCAGTTTGAATTGAACCATGCTACGTTGTTAGCTTCGGATCATCCCACAAAATCATTATACCGCAACGATGGTTGGTTTACGTCATGCTGTGACATTAATTTACCAATACAATTTCTTTTCACATACATCTAACTACTCGTATGTTACCTAATTACATGGTTTAAGCAATCGTAAAATTTAAGGACCAGATGTTCAAAATGGAGTCAAGTTAACCTCATTTTGTATGATAACATGCTTTGAAGTTACTGAAAAATTTGGGGCAGACACACAGTAACCCCGTTAGGACTATTATAGTGGGCGTAATGTATATGTTGTTCACTACTTTCTTCACTTAAATAAGAGTCCAGCTCACATTATCGGGTATTCTATTAAACATGGTTTCGTAAATATTTACAAGAAAATCAGATTTATAGAAATGCAAAAATTGGGCTCTGCGATGTTAAAAAATTACCCCCACCCCACACTTTTTTGGTTTTTTGTTTTTTTTTCAAGAAATCAGCTTACGTTTATTTTGAATATTATGTATTCATACAATTACGAAAATTCCGGGCAAGAGAAGATGCCTCTCATCTACCCACTCCCCTCATAAGCTAATATTCAGACTATATTCGCATTTGTTCAGACGTTGCAGACTAGAGCGATAGTGGTGATGCCTATGATCAGGAATTGATCTGGCGAAAAATATTTAAAGTTAAGATAGAAAAGGTGTCCCACTGACATGAGTAAATAAATATTCATAGAATTTCGTATAAATGTGCACGTTTGGCGCAGATTCCTCAAAACAAAATATCGCGGTCTGTGATCGATGAGAAACAAAGTAGTCTGAAATTAGAGCATAAGCAATGAACCTACAATGAGAGATACACCACTATTTCATCACGCTTCTTTTTCTAAGCATTATGCAACATGGTATCTTACCTCACGCAGATTGCTTTGAGCAGTTCTCTAAAAGTCATCATTAATAAATACTTCAGAGGTTCTTTTTGCCTGAAACACAAGGAAATTTGACGTAAGGAAATTATAGGTAAAGACTGTGTATCGAAATCGTGACATTACTACATCTCTTGCAAAACGAAGCTATCCAGTTTATCAGGTTATTGCAGCTGCTATCTTCTAATATTCTTCTGACTGATGACCTCTAATCTATATATACTTGATATAAAAAAAAAGAACAATAACACTATAAATAATTTATCGGTGGATATGGAATAACAATCTTTGACATGTTTTCACTTTTGCAGGTATAGTGTGCCATGCTGCTATATATTAACTGAATTGAAACCCAAGATGGATCTGAATTAATATTTCACAAGACAGCTGAGTTATTTGCAGCATAAACTTTTGTACATAAATAATCTGAGGATAAGACCTCCGGTAGCCACACAGAAATCCTTCCTATAATTGGCGTTTTCCAATTATGTTAGTATTTTGTGTTGAATAAGCATCGGGAGTGCTCTGTCGGGAAAATATATTTTTCTGTTTTCTATTTTCATTTTTTTTTCTTGGGTTTTTGTTTTTACTTTTCCATACGAGGGTGAGTTTTCTCGAGAAAATGAAATGTCGTTTGATAATGCGAGTAATGAACTATTTTGATTTCTTTCTCTACTATGAACAAAATTGTGGTGTTGGGAAATATGTTGAAATGATTGGTAGTAATAAAGTTCAAGTACCAAATATAGCGATTTGTTGTTTCTTGTAAGTTGAAATGACCTACAAATGCTCGCTACATATATATTAGAAATAATAACTCCATATACTATTGTTTGTTTTAAGACGTGAAGTATGTAAATAGACCTGAATACCACTTCTTTTGTGTAGGCCTGACAATCCATTGTATATTGTGTGCCTGTTGTTTTGAGTCAAATTTGTTCTTTCGTTAATACTGAGTTAGCTAGATTATTGTTTAAATATTATGTTAATATATTTATGACGTTTGAGAGCATAGAAAAATGCAAATATCTCCAGACTAAATATTCATATCTTTTCTCTCTGACTTATTTCAGAAAATTCCGATTTTCACAAATATATTTTCGTAGGTCTAGTTATTTAAATTAAATCTTGCTTTGAAATTATAATACAATCAAAGTAAAAGTTCTATTTATGATGTTATCTGACAAAGTTCAGGAAAAGGGGCAAATAACTAAGGCTTTACGTATTCAGACAGAAGATTTAAATTCCAAATCAACTGCTGGCAATTTCGTGTTATATTTTAGAGTTTGGTAATTCATTCTATGATGCTTGACAAGTTCACCTGCTTGTCAAGAGTTGTTATCAGCTATTCTAGCCATGCTGCCAACTTCTGTTATAACCAAAATAGAGAGGCACATTTATATCTCATCAAATTAATACTAGGGCAGTACTTAAGAATGTTTTAAGTATAATCGAGACATTTACATAACATCTGATAAAAAACGCATATACATACTAGTAATATGTTCCAAGAGTAACAACAAGCGAAATTTTGTAAAGATTTTGATACGAGGACTATGTAAGAAAATAATGATAAACCAACAAACAATCGTCTAAATAGTAAAAGCAGAAGTATAATCATTTGAATAGGTGTTAGGGCAGAACAGCATAATATTTCTTGTCTGAAATAAGTGAAAGAGATTGTCAGTGAAAGATATTGCACACTGAGTAAGTTCTTAATGTTTAAATGTAATAGCAGTAGTACCAACATATTCCAGATGGGGGAACTTTGTATTGAGTATCGTCTAACACTTATCAACATCATCTAAATTAAACGCCATCTCCAGTCTAAACCCTCTAAATCGACATGTTGGCTGTTATTTCATATATAGTAAGAGAGAAAAGGAAATAAAGGTAGCAGATAAGAAAGTCAAGCAGAGGGAAAGAAAGGATTAAGAAACAATTCAAGGGAGAAATAAACAACTAAGTTAAATTGTCTAATAATGTCTGACAGATAAGTATTCCCGGAAGAAGTCTCCCCATTCATACTATTTTAAATTACAGTAATCGGTTTAGTCCAAATGCAGTTAATACTAATGAAACATTAGGAGGTAAAAGAAATACAAACTTTATTCCCCCACCCCAATACTCATATAGGAGACATATGTCAGGAAACACACATGTACACGCAATTATAGTTTAGCATATGCTCAAACATCCGCAAACAGTTTTTTAAATTACTTTTAGAATTATTGCACTCTCCAACATATTAAATAATATTCTGAAAAGATTAAGTTAGCCAAATCTTTCATAACCCAAGCCCCACTGATTTGCATTTTGAATTATATGTTATATATATATATAAAAAATCTTCTTCCTATTCATGAAATGATAAGATGACCGGAATATAATTGGTCTTCACTATTTGGTTAGCTAAAAAGAGTAGCATAGAGCAAAAAACAACTCATAAATGTCTTTATATCTGTTATGTAGTCCAGCTCAGCAGTAAGCCAGTAGTACCACTGTATGCTTTTTGCTTTCCATAGCCATGTCATTTCCTTTCTTGTGACAATTTGTTTCCGTTAATATTTTCTTGAAGATTTGGGACTTTAATGTAGCACGCTGTCTTACATTCAATAAAAATAAACGTTGCAAGTTTTTGTTCATTTAGTTATTATCGATTTTCATAGTAAAAGTGAAATAGAGAATGTTCGTTTCCTCTTATTCTTTAAGCAGCAAATTGGCATTTTCCTCTCAGAAATAGGATTGTAGATGAATCGTCAGGTCTACTTCCGATACGATTAAATATGAACACACACACACACACAAACACACACACATACATACACTTATATATATATATATATATATATATATATATATATATATATATATATATACATATATATATATATATATATATATTACATATATATATATATATATTATATATATATATATATATATATATATATATATATACGTACCGTGGCAATCCGTCGGTTACGACAACGAGAGTTCCAGTTAATCCGATAAACAGAACGGCCTGCTCATGAAATTAACGTGCAAGTGGCTCAGCACTCCAAAGACATGTGTACCCTTAACATAGTTCTCAGGGAGACTCAGCGTGATGCAGAGTGTGACGTGACAGGGCTGGCCCTTTGAAATACAAGTACAACAGAAACAGGAAGAGGAAGAAAGAGTGAAAGAAAGTTGTGGTGAAAGAGTACAACAGGGTTCGTACCACCCCTGCCGGACCCTCGTGGAGATTTAGGTGTTTTCGCTCAATAAACCCTCACAACGCCCAGTCTGGGAATCGAAACAGCGGGCTCAATTTGATTCGTTAGTTGAAACTGGTAAAAAGGTCAGGGTATCATGTGGCTATATTAATGATACTTGCGCCATAATATTTCAGTGACTGTGTAACGTGACAACGTGAATAATGACTGGGTTTAAACTCATCTACTTGATCACGTGACAATTTGAACCACAATTTCCCTGAAACTCAAGGTTGTGTTAATTCAGTGATTATCTTTTGTGATATTACAAACAAGAGATTGCCAAAATAGCTAAAACTTATGAAATTCCTTACTTGTATGCAAGGGATAGGAAATTGTGTATATAGTTGTTTTGTGTTGAAGATAAACATTTTTTTTATTCTCTTACTTGTTTCAGTAATTTGACTGGGACCTTGCTGGAGCACCGTCGTTAGTCGAACAAATCGACCCCAGAACATACTCTTTGTGAACTTAATTCTTATTTCATCGGATGTAAATACACCACATCGGTTGTCAAGCGATGGTAAGGGGACAAACGCAAAAACCACACACATATATATGATATATATATATATACATATATACGACGGGCTTCTTTCAGTTTCCGTTTACCAAATCCACTCACAAGGCTTTGGTCGGCCAAAGGCTATAGTAGAAGATACTTCCCCAAGGTAGCGCGCAGTGGGACTGAACCCAGAACCATGTACTTGAGAGCAAGCTCTTGCGCCTATTATGGTACTAGCTTTCAATGAATTGATACAGCGTCATAGGCAAGAGATCGAAAATCTAGCTGCTAACAGAATACAACCTGACAGTGAACAGATATTCAACAACTACGATGGACAAGGCAAAAAAAAAACGAACCGATATACGTCAAATACTCTCCCTTACATTTTAACATGCACATAACCCAACGCTATCCATTGACACATTACAATATGTAGTCAAGATCTAAGATTGCAAAAGAGAAAGCAAAACAAAAAAAGGTATTTGAAATACGTGAAATAATCAAAATCAAAAGAAATCCAAAATATTGAAAATAGTTACTTTCCATCGCCAATTGTTTAAAATCTCAACACCAAATAGTCAAATACTACGGTCACCCTAACTCCGAAAAATCATCAATCGTATAGAAAACACATCTGATAAAATTTAATGGAGGTATATTTTCACTGAAAAAAATCACGTCCGAAATTCATCAAAAATATTTCGTATGCTGTTGAATTTAATAGATGTAACAATGATTACATAGGTCCGGTCAATATTTATAGGCAAAACAAAAATGGTATCTTAATACTAAATAGATTACACCGAGAAAACATTTAGATTTATATGCAACAGAGTACCTATATTCCTAAAATTTCCACTTTTCAATCGTCCTGAGAAATCAAATATCAAACAAGCAAATAAAGAAAATGTGTAAATTAAAAATACAGCTAATCTATAACAACATATTAGGTAGAAAACTTACTCTATTGTATTTATCGTTCTCGCATACACATAGGCATATAAAAATCTGAATTTCATTCGCAGAGAAGTAAATAAGCGAATTCTTTCTTTTAACTATTTTAACGACTAAAATACGATTTATTGGCTTAGATTAACATAGATTTAACTTTTGGCACACATGTTATCCATATTATTGCGTGATATATCACGTGCACTTAATGTCCATATGTTATCCATGGTGCTACATGGTAAGTATATTAGATCAATACAGTCTAAATGTACGACACAAACATCATTCTTATAGAGACAAGAACCTTTGATTATGTGATCAGTATCAACTGGTCAAACTCTGCCTCTACTCGTGACCATTTGAGTCAAAATCTTTTCACAGCAAGTCCAGCGAAACGCCAAGCAACAACATTGCTACAATAATCATTGCCATGTAAAAGACATTTAGGCCTATCATCGTGAAATACATGAAGTGGGAATTTCAAACTTGCTCATTCAATCGATTATAAATATAGATTGTTGACGTATCTAGTAATATCGTGCTGTAAGCTATGGCAAATACACGTACAATGCTTGAAGCCTCTCTTTTTTTCATTTACATTCATATTTTCGAACATCTTAACGTGAACGACCTCATTTCAAGTGTGCAATACTGTATAGGTATAGTGATTATGCACAAACACACACACATACACACGCACTCACATGCACACACACATACACACACGTACATATATGTTTGTGTGCACGCGCGTACATACATATCTTAATATAGGTACGTAATTACATCAAATTTTTTTATTGCTTATGTAATAATGTAGATATATAGTAGATACATGCTGCCTCCATTCGAACGAAGGTACATTTTTATAAGGGTTTTCATATAAACGTACGCAAAATCTTATTTGCTATTGAAACTTATTTTCTTGACCCAAGAAACTAGAGTCTAAATATACTTATTTAGACTCACAAATGTATTTAAGTTACCACATTATGCTTTCAGTTACTTACTGATGCAAGATGCATATTTATTAAAATTGTTATAAGGGAAAAAATGGTCTCTCCAGTAGAGGTCCGGTATGAGAGCTCGAATAAAATGTGCTTGCTATTGCTTTTTATATATGCGAGTGAAATAAAATGAAGACCGGTAACTTAGTGCACGGTAAAATATTATATCTCCTGAATAATAAGATTAGTCGTTAATGATAGGAAACAGAAACATATTGATAAATGAAAATCTGTGTACGTAAATGCCTATATATTTATAAGAGTGTATAATGACTGTAGGCTTCTATACAAAGCCACATTGTAATAGAAGAGGAGTATGATGTCCAAATTGAACCATTATACTTCACAGTACGTCAGTGCGTACGATTACAGAAGGAAAGTCAATATCTTCTTTGGCTTAATTTGAACTCATTCCGAACGGGACGAAAGTAAATACTGCAAAACATTTTCTGCGCATCTCTGCCATTTCCTTCTCTAAGTCACGTTTGTTTATGTCAGTGTGTTTCCGATTTTGAGAAGGATGAACATTTAACTATTCACTGGTTTAAGCCTATTTGTATACGTGAATATAAATCTTCTATTTCTCTGTAATATTCTTTGAACTCTGGCGCCCA
>NC_042998.1:130632876-130650376 GCF_006345805.1 Octopus sinensis | reverse complement strand
ATTCACGTAAGTAGTTATACTTATATACATATTTACATGTATTCCTAATTATAGATATATCAGTAAGTATGTGCGTGTGTGTATTATACATACATACATACATACATACATACTACATACATACATACATACATACATACATACATCATACCTACACACACACACACACACATATATATATATATATATAGATATATATATATATATATATAATATATATATATATAATATATATATATATATATTATATATATATATATATATATATATATATATATATATATATATATATATTATATATATATATATATGTTACTTTTCTACTTCTTTTAGTCATTTGACTGCGGCCATGCAGGCGCAATCGCTTTGAATGATCTTAGTTGAAGAAATCAACAATAGAATTTATATTTTAAGCGGTGGTGGGGCACAGGCACATACAGTCACACGCACATAGATATATGCGCATATATTTATATCTATTTGTGTATCTATCTGTCTATATATTTATATATTTATATATATATATAAATATTTATATATATATATTTATATATATATATAAATATTTATATATTTATATATACAAGTAGAGACACTTACCTAGGTGGCACGCAGTGGAACTGAACTCGGAACGATGGATTTGGGAAGCAAACTTCTTAACACGCAGCCAGGCTTATATATATGTGTGTGTGTGTGTTTGTATTCTTTATTCTTTTATTTATTTCAGTCATTTGCATACGGTCATGCTGGAGCACCGCCTTTAGTGTAACAAATACACACCAGGATTGATTCTTTGTGAGCCTACTACTTATCCTACCGGTGGCTTTTATCGAGCTGCTAAATCACGGTGACGTAAACACACCAACATCTGTTGTTAAGCGATGATGGGGGACAAACATAGACATACAAGCATACACACACATATATATTATATACACATACATATAAATACACACACATGTATGTATATATGTATATATATATATATATATATATGTATATATAGTAGATTCTATTCAAAACTATATGAGTGCATATTTTCACATATTTACATGCTTGCATGTGCATATATATATATACGTATGTATGTATGTATATGCACGTGCACGCATGTAAATATGTGAAAATATACACTCATATTGTTTTGAACAGAATCTACAACTACACTTACGTACCAGACAAACATATTTAGGTCATGTCATTTCCCTATTTCTCATTGTCCTTTTGTAGCTGTTCCGTCCATTATTTGATATGACAACATTCTTGCAAACCTTGTATGCCATTTGTTATAACGCTTTGCTTTCTCAGCGGATAATGCTTTAAACGACATAATAATCTATCACTCACATTCGCTAACAAATCAATGCATCAATTCAGAAAATACGTGATCATATATTTCAGATACATGCATCAATGTGTCTGTGTGTAATATATACGTACGCATTTGCATATCTGTTTGTACGTATGTATGTGTGTGTGCGTGTGTGTGTGTGTGTGTGACTGTGTGTGTGTATAAAGATATGTAAATATATAAAGATATTTAAAGATATGTATGCGTGCATGCATGGATCAATTTATGAATGATATTTCGTCCTCTTTATGCGAACACCATCAGCATTCTGTACAAATCGGATATCGGATTTTCCCTCCATGCTCTTCCCTTGTAGCTCCTCCCGATTTCCGCCTTTCACTGTTCCTCCTTAGTTTTCTGCCCCCCTCTCAACGTACAAGTTTTGATGTTCGACCTTCCTCACCAAATTATACACATGTACGTCTATATCTATCTAGATTTATATATGTGCGTTTGCATGAGTGTGTATGCATGTATATATACACGTATGTATATACATGTATGCATATATCTATATATGTATCTATGTATGTATTTATATATATATATGTGTGTGTTGTGTGTATAAATGTATATATATAATATAGTCATATATATACATATATAAATATTTATATATACATATACATATACATATATATATATATATAATATATATATATATATATATATATATATATATGCACACATACATACATATATGTATATATATATATATATATATATATATATATATATATATATATATATATACATACACACGCGAAGAATGAAAAGCGTGGTGTATATATACATCAGGATACAGAAAGCGACTCAGAAGGAAAGGGAGAGAAATAGAGGAAAGCTTGCAATCTACTTTAAAGGAATGCACAAACCTACACACATCTACAAAAATAATACCAATGTAATATGATTGATGAAGTGTTCTCGACGTATTTTGAATATTTACCGTTAGATTTATACATAGTCGAACGCTTATTTTGTTAGTGATCAATGTGTATTTATTTTAGCTTTGTACAGACTTATGGCTATTGATTTCGTTATTAATCGTCCATTTTTGTGTAAAAGTTTGGCATAAGACGTACGTACGCATTGTTTACCAATATTTATGTACCCTGCTTTATATTCTGTTATGCAGTGCATTGTAATTATGTATTTTTGTCAGTTCATAGCGACCCGGTGATGAAAATCCAAACGTTTATGAAAAAATATCGCTGTTATCATGAAGATTACAATGTTTGGTTTTCCACATTATATTGTTGATAGCAGTCAGCAATCTAGACTCTATTGTGAGTTTCAAAATGAGGAAGCAGGATGTTTGAACATTACCGTTCCGAAAAACCTACGGGAGAATCATAAAATATAAGTAAAAATTATAAATAAATGGGCATATTACTAAAACTAGAAGAACGCAGCAGTTTGTTCATAAAAACATTTATAAACGAAGAGTTGTTCCTTTTAAATGCTACTGTAAAATCTATTAACTATATATTACATACACATATACTATATACACATATACTATATACATTTCTGAATCTGTCTATTTATTACTCCATATTTCTATCTATTTATCAGTCTGTCTGTCTATCTATTTATCTCTCTCTCTCTTTATCTATCTATCTATCTATCTATCTATCTATCTATCTATCTATCTATCTATCTATCTATCTATCTATCTATCTATCTATCTATCTATCTGCATTGAAGCAATTTGAGTAAACGATCCGTACTAACACAGATACCACCTATATTTTTATGAAGAAACAAGCACCAGCTGGAATATACAATTTCTTATAAGTGGATGTCATACAATCTTCTTCGAGAACATACTCATTTGCTTGAATGCACAGCCAATGTAAACTATTGAATTCTTTGTATTATCCAAAGATCTTTCACTGAATTTCGTTTATATTAATATCGACAATTAAAGTTTTATATCGATACAATTTGTATTTTGCATGAAGAGGCCGAATTATATATTTTCTACCCAACGATTATGCATAAAACGGTAGCAACTTTATAATTCATTCTATATTGCATTTATATACACAGGGTCTTGCAAATAAATTGATAAAAATTTTAAGCAATTGGGTTTATGTTAGATTAATATTTCATTTTTGATAAAACCTCGCTTGCTCAAAAATATAATCCTCTTCTTTATTTTTCTGGTAAATAGCGAACAACAGAATCATTCCGCCATTGTTGTTTTGGCGCACGCTGGGCACACTGCCAATACAATTGTTAAGTTGACGAAACTTCCAAAAGCAACAGTTTATCGTGTGTATCAACAATTTAAGAAGGAAAGATTGATAGAAAAGAACACAAGACACGAAGTCATTCCGAGAGCAATCCAAAGCTTCTCTCTGGCATCAAATGGCCGACTGAAGCCAACCCATCCACATCCATGACAACTATTGCAAAGAAATGTAAGGTATTCCTTTCATCGGTGTCCAAAGCTTTGTACAGGAACTGTAGCATAACTAGTTATTTCAACAACACCATCATCGACTAACAGCCAAAGCAATCGGAGCCGAGAAATGCCCAAAGTTTCTGTCATTCATCAAGCATCAAGGTGCAGGAAAAACTCTCCTGTTTGTGGACGAGAAGATGTTTACTGTGAACGCTGAGATGAATCGCAGTAATTCTCAACTGATTGAATACAAACCTGTGTTTGTAACTAAGAATCCTGCCTCTGTGATATATTTAGAGCCGTGGCTAGCGAAGGACCTCTCATGGATCCACACTTCATTTGGTCTGGCACAAAGGAGTATCTGGACATTCTGAAGAACTCTCTGTTACAGTAATAGCCCAGATCTCAAACTTCTCGATTACTTTTTATGTTGTGTACTTCAACCAAGGACCAATGCTTCACCACACTCGATTGTCAATAGTTTGAAGACCTGCATCGTGCGTGCGACACGCAAAATGAAAAAGATGGAGGTTGCTGCAGCTGCAAAAAGATTCCATTCGCGTATAGAGGAAGTGATTTCGCTAAAGGATGGCTATATTATGTCATAAATGTTTTTGTTGTAATAAATGCTACATTAAAATTATATCTGTTTAAAACAATTATTTTAGTATTTATAACCAGTTTTACGCATCGTAAAGATTGTCTTAATTCATCTGCAAGACCCTGTATATATTTGGGGATGTTCATTTGTTTTTCCTTTTGGCAAATAACTACACACACTATATATTCGTTCTTCACTTCAGATTTATTATTACTATATTAGTTTCTATTTTAATGTCTATTGTCTAAAATATTTCATCACCCATCCGGTGACCTTCTCAGTGATTCTCCATCCCACATGGAGAGGTGTGTATCCTTATTTGCACATGCGTTTGCGTCTATATCTGCGTGTCTGTATTTAGTATGTGTGCTTTGCCAGCGTGTATATGGGTTTACTTACTACACTGTTTGTTCCTGCGTCATTATTTAGCTGTTTTTTATATACGTTTATTTACATAGATGTTTCTTCCTTTTCTCATTTCTTCTTAAGTATTTATATTTGGCTTTGTGTCTGTGCTTATGGGTTTCTGTATTATACTGTCTGTAACTATGTCTATTTTCTCTCGTTCTGTCTGTAGTCGTCATGTTGCCTAGTTTGGTGGAGGGGTGCTCTGTTCCATGAATGGAGCTACAACAACAGTAATACACATCCACCACTGTACGTAACATGACTTATCCGACTTCGTATTTTCGTATAAATCTTATTGTCAATTTAAAATTATTATATTTCATATTATCCGACTTGCTTTCGTGATAGAGTTCCAGCATTTTCACCGCATGCTTATTATGTAGCAAATTTCACATTCCATTTTTTATTGTCGCCTGAAAACCAGAAGCGAGAAACACATTTTGAATTTTCAACGGCCGGTAAATTATATATCACTACTATCTGTATTGGGAATATTCTTTCCAGTCTCATATTTACATTCTAGTTGTAATGCCACACATACACACAAATGCAAAAATACGCTTTCTCATACACATATAGGCATGGATATGTATATGCATACATATATTACATACGTATGTACGAATCTATGTATGTACGTATGTATTCATGCATGCATGCATTCCTGCATGCATGTGTGCATGTATGTATGTATGCTTGTATGTATGTATGTATGTATGTATGTATGTATGTATGTATGTATGTATGTATGTATGTATGTATGTGTGTGTGTGTATATATGTATGTATGTAATTATGTATGTGTGGTTTGTATGCGCAATAATGTGATACTTGCAGGAGATTAAGGCATATAAAATTCCGCAGTTGGTATCTCCAGGAAAATATCCTTTTATTTTTTTATTGGTTCATTCATTTGACTGCAGCCATGCTGGAGCACCGCTTTGAATACATAACTTGATTATACAAGTTATCGTAATTAAATCAGCTATTATTATTAACTTGAATAAATCTATCCTTTTGGTTCCCTTAAAATAATTTTGACACCCAACCCATTCCAAAATAAATTATGAAAAAATTCACATGTATAATGAAGTAATTTGTATTTTCTATACCTAAATAATACAAGACAAAAGAGAGTATGCATGTGTACATATATATGTATATAAATACAAATATATGTACATAAATACATATGTATCTATATATGTATATATGTCTGTATGCATGTATATATAACTGAAAGGATTCAGTATTTATGCAACGTTCATCAATGCTTGTGAATATACAATATATATATAAAAGGACATTTTTCTTCAGATAGCAAGCACCTGCACTAAGATAGTTACTTGTTGTAATAGGTAATTGTTCGGTAGAGTCGAGGTTTATATTTTATATATAGTCAATGCCAAATTTTCCTGAGAACGTCTGCGCAGTCTATTGACCTGCTAGGAATAGCAACTAAATCTTCTTTAAATTTCAGCCAACCACCTTAAACAAGAAAGTACATACTGTACAATATTGAGATGGATGTATCAAGGAATATCTCTGATCGTAGAAAATCAGTAGAAGTTAAAATTACAACAGTATTTACAACAATCTAAAGCATAGATATATCAGACGAAAATTGGTGAAAACAATGAAATTTGACATCTCGGAAACAAACTGAAGGACTGAAACGGTCTGAGATTTTACTGACTTGATAACACACGCCTTAATTGTAGGAATTTATTATCTTGTTGCATGTAATTCAATTTCTTGGTTTTTGAAGATAGTAGAATATGAATTGGGTGGTATCCAGCAGATATCCTTCATCATATGAAATGTGCTGCCCTACTGGTTGTGGTTCAATCTGGGCTCAGCTTTGATTAAGCAAAACTATGATCAAATGACTCCAAGTATAATTCTATCGTCTTATGTTTTTCACGGGATTGTTTTATGTAATGGGTTAGTCAATTTTCTTCTCGTTTGTTAGATGGTCATGTATATGAATTTGCTTACGGAAATTTTGAATATTCTCATATGAAGTGGAAAATGTCACACAGCAAATTTCGTTACGTTATGAATAACATCTAGTCAGTGTATAACTATCTCTCCTCCTATAGGCAGAAGGCCTCAGATTTGGGGAATGGAGATTAGTCAATTTCATCGACTCCAGTGCTCGTTGTGTACCTATTTTATCGACCTTAAAATCATGAAAGGCAATGTCGAGTACGGTGGAATTTCATCTCATCATATTGTCCTACCAAGCATATTGTCCGGCTTGCTAATACTTCTATCTGCTCTCCACCTTTAGCCAGAGTATAATAATATTATAGATAAATTATACCATCTTTCCATAATGGAAGTTATTTAAAGCTCACAGTTGTATTTAGTCCTTTCTAGGTTGCATTCAATTCATGACATATAGGTAAAAATTATTGGTTAAAACCCCTCATATGTTATGTGAATAACAAAGAATAATGTTTTCAGAAATGTTATCTCCAAGGATTGTAACTTATATACGGTCATTTGATCTTTAGATATTCTTCAGAAAAATTTATACTTATGAAAGAAATTATATATATTTCATGGTTCCTTATTAACTTCAAATAATCTTATAGGATTCGAAATAACCATGGTATTCTATTGGGTAGCATTAGTTTGTAATATTGCCCTAATCTAAGAACTTAATATAGTCGCTACGAACAGAGCAACAAGAGTGTAGACTATTGGGTCTAAGTTATGGATGCAGTATTTTTGATATGTGTCTTTACGTCGAAATCTCGCTTGTACTGAGATTTATTTCCATTCTATAGTTCCCATGAAATAAGGAAATTATATGCAGCTTTCTACATGGTTATAGATATCTATGGATCGTTTCCCTTCCTTCTAATTTCATATCGTACCGGGATTGATTGTGTCGTTAAACATTCCCTCTCATGTACTGCAATGCATCCAGCTTACTTTACCCTCTCTTCAAATACACTTTCAAGCATCGTTAATGACATACATCGTAAGTATCTATTGTTAATGCTTGATTTTATTATGTCAGTTACTTGCCGTTACGTTTTGTGTATTACATGTACGATAAAATATATTGTGAATCAAAAGTAGTGAACGTCAATCAATGTTAGAAATCTTAATTAAAAGATATTCTTGTTATATTTTCTTGAAACTTTTGTTATAATTCTTCTTCTTCTTCTTCTTCTTCTTCTTCTTCTTCTTCTTCTTCTTCTTCTTCTTCTTCTTCTTCTTCTTCTTCTTCTTCTTCTTCTTCTTCTTCTTCTTCTTCTTCTTCTTATTATTATTATTATTATTATTATTATTATTATTATTATTGTTGTTATTATTGTTTTTGTTGTTATTATTATTATTATTATTATTATTAGTAGTAGTAGTAGTAGTAATAGCAGTAGTAGTAGTAATAGTAGTAATTGTAGTAGTAGTAGTAGTAGTAGTAGTAGTAGCAGCAGCAGTAATAGTGGTGGTGGTATTATTATTATTATTATTATCATTATTATTATTATTATTATTATTATTATTATTATTATTATTATTATTATTATTATTATTATCATCATTATTATTATTACTATTATTATTATGTTGATGAATGCTAGTTAGTTAGCAGATATTTTATCATGTAATTTGGTGGCAACAAGGTTCTTCAAAACTCAAAAACCCTTTCAGGATCTTCACAGTCTCCTTAGATAGGATTCATAGACTGGGAACCGACCACTGGAAGCTGAAGGTCTTTCTCCTGATGCGAAGAAACCGGATCAGCGAACTCGCTAAGAGACATCTGACGAGAGCAATATTCAACAAACAAGACGTGAGTAATCCTGAAGAAGGCAATTAAATACGAGTACATAGCATTTAGTAAAGAGCATGTGATAGAGAGAAATATATTAGAAGAAGACCCACTTAGTAAAGAAGAGGAAGAGGCAATTAGAAGTGGCATTGTGACCAGTGTGTTAGCAGGAAGAATTAGCCCTCCAGCATTTCTTCAATGCAAAAGGGGAAGGCGGCTGCATTGTCAGCTCGAGCACGTGCGCTAAATTGGGAAGGAACGAAACCTCTCCGATGGGCTCGAGTGGTGGAAGGACTGACGTGGCAACCTAGCCACACTTTATTTATTGACAGATCAGGCTGGGTGTATAATCCATTGTTCCAAGCAAATGTATGCAGCCTTAGAGCTGCATTTTACCAAATCTTCAGAGAAAGCGCTAGGAAGCACAGAGAAATATTCACTTCCGTACCTACATTGGCTTCTTGCTGCAAGCCGAGATACAGGAATAATTGAATGTTTGCGGAAAGGACAAATCGCTCGGTTTGGATGGTCTGCTCTATAAGTTTTATGGTTATAAGCTAACTGGTTATAAGCTAATTTGGTGACTTCTTGGTAAGTGTCTAGCACAGCTGACAGCAAAACAGGAGAATTCCAAGGGCTGTGACCCGAGGTATGTTAACTTTGCTGAGAAAGGACGCCAATACAGAGGATATTATAGATAATTTCCGGTCCATAACCATGCTAAATGCAGAGATTAAAACTTTGGCCATAATATTAGGAAAGAGATTGACTCTTGTCTAGGTTTGGTCAAAGAAGCTGAAACGTGTGCGTTCTCGTAATAGATCTATATATGACAGCCGCTGCCTCATGCATTATAACATAGGATGTATATGCCAGATATAGCATATCTGGCATGGGTTGTATTCTGATCAATTTAGATCAGTCAAAACGGTCAAAAGACTCGACCCTCACTACTCGGCAGTAGTCTGTTGCCAACCTGTTTTCAGTGGCCTGTTCGCAGCAATGTGCACCAACACTTGCTCAGTTTAAAAGTAAACTGTCACCTCTTAGAACTGTTTGACATCTAGTGCTCAGTCCGTTAGGAGTAGCTTCTCTTATTTTTTCTATACGCTCTGGGGCTCGAGCTCTTGCTGGAAAAGCTAGAAATATTGAGGTTTATTCTCTTCAGAGTGGTGTGCAGGTGAGCCGTGTCTTCGCTGAATCTCTCATCGACGTTGTAAGTTCCTCTTGAAAAGAATACTGAGGTGGGAGAGGGAAGTGCCCTCTTCCAATGAATTTGGGAAAATATCTGAGCTGGCGAATCCTGAATCGTTGGGGTTCTTTGATTGGACCTGGTCGGAGTTTCTCCTGTATCCGGAGGACTGTACTATTCTTGTTATGACATTGCATATTATGTATACTTTTATCATATTTCACTGTATTTACCATTTTTTCTCCCTACACTTTATGTAAATTCCCACTTAAATTTTCTATCTCTTTGGTGCCCCCTTATATATGCCCATGTGACTAAGAGATTTAGAATTATTTCTGCCATTATCATTGTTGTTGGTGTTGTTATCATTAGTTCATTGTCAGTCAACTCAGGTGGTAAAATAGAAAAGAGAGGAGTATAGTTTTGCTTGAAAGATTGTGAAATGCCATGATTGGATATGAAAACTTCACTAACATCTAATATATGAGTAATGGCGAATTGCAACTATGATGCGACTTGTTACATCGGTGATTCATTTCTATGGCGTGTTAATTTCTGCCACACGGTTTATATGGTTTAAAATTATCTGTTAACTGTAATCATAGCACAGGTACTTGTGTAATATTCATTATTTGATTCATTGAGTTTTTTCCGGTTATCTTCATTACTCAGTCATATTGCTGCAAACAATGTTTTAACTAATTTTATTATTCTGCTCTTATTGAATCATTTCATGTTACCATCTTTCCCATTGACCTTTTTCCATGTCATACTTGACTAAAACAAGAACTGATCAAACACGCTCAAACCTTTACTCGGCAGTCCCGTTTTAACCCTTTGTTAGTCCCATGGGTGTGTTGTCACCCCATTTCTTTTTAAATACAAGTAATTTTTAGTAGGCATCTTCTTTCTTTTTTTTTTATTGATGCCTTCTTCAGACTCGGCAAGAGTGTGTTGCTGGTAGTCCGGTGGTGCAGTCGTGGTTCGATTTATTTATTTTCTTTTCTATTTGGAGAGAAAAAAACCCATTTCTATCGATGTGTTTCACTTAAAGTATACCTCATCTGCTTATGTAACAAATTTATAGTCATTTTCATTTCAATAAATAGTAATATCTTTAGTTGAAGTTTTGATTTAATGCATAATGTAGCTGAAATTGCCTGTTGTGTAATTTTTTTAATGTTAATATTCATCATGGATATTAAAAAGTTCCACAAATGGTGTATTCTGAGGGAATTTTCAAAATAAATGTGTTCTGAATCTAAGAGTTTTTAGTCTTCCATTAATTTTGTAATTCATTTTATTATATTATTTTATATTATCATCAATCAACTACAGGTTTTTCTAACTTCTCCGCAGTGATTGCAGATATACCCCGAAAAAACAGATTGAGTATATTTGACATAATACTAAAACTATAAGCATTTTTGTATCCGGGTGTGCAAAACCCCCATTTAATTAACCATGCTAGGGAAGGACAGTTGACTAAAGAAGGGTTAAATATAGTGTCTCTAGGAGTACATTACGTAATTTTTTTCAAGATAGACGGGTCTGAGATATTGCTGATTCCACTGCTATTTATAATGCCTTACATGACTGTACATCGTTTCGTATTTAAAAAAAGAGAAAAAATATTTCCATAGTTTTTGTAATATTTTTAGTTTATCATAACCATTACTCTTTTTAGCTTATATATATATATATATATATATATATATATATATATATTATATATATATATATATATATATGTGTGTGTATTCTAGCCGCTTCTGATGCTTTTTGCAGCTTCTCTTGACATTCCTGTTAGTGGTTTCTATTGGTAGAGATGTCATTGACTGCTGATTTTTCATGTTACTGCTATTGACTTCAGCATGTTCTCGCGAGCTATTGTTACTGTTGCACTTCAGACTGGAAGTGTTACTTACACTCGGGTTTCTGCTATTGTACTTGATACAGCTGCTGTGTCTACCGTTGCCTATTGCTTTTGTTATTGACATTGCTCTTGTTGTTATTCTTGTATCTGTTTTCAACGTGTAGTAAAAACTGTAGCTGTTTTTTCTTTATATTATTATAAGTCTCTTTTCTTGTTGTTATTTATCTTGCACTTGTGGATGATGATGTTGACGACAACGACGACGACGATGATGATGAGGATGATGATGATGACGAGAGAGACGTCAACAATGATGATGTAATTCATGACTTTGCTATTGTTGTTGGTTGTGGTGTTACTGATTCCAGCACAGCTGTAACATCAATGCTGAAAAAATGTAATTTCATGCTAAATTCTTCTAGACCGTTTGTAATTAATTTAAGGTTGCTAACCTGGATATTTTCTGCATGCTTATTGTGTAGCATTCACAATTTACCAGCTACGCAAACCAAATTTCTTGAAACTACACAGACATTAGCGGATAGGCTAATCTATAGTTACATAGACATTCAATCCCGCCGTACTGAAGCTCTGCTTTTATACTGACAGCAAACACTAGCAAAACACATAAAATGCACAAATAAAGCACAAGGAATAGAAATTTAAATATGAACCGAATGTTCTAACTCTGTATATTTAATTTTCTTTGTAGACCTTTGAACAGAATGCGGAACGTTAACATTCCGGACGAAAACTTTTCCTTTGAATTTTATCTCGCATTAATTATATTGATCTGAACCATTACCATTTATATGCCATATTAAAAATTGCGTCACATCATATTATAAAGAGGCAACAACATTGTAAACAGTTACTGTTCTTAAGCTAGCTACACTGAATACATTTCCCTTGGGTATAGTTTAGAGAAGAATCATTTCCGTCCAAATGTCTTATGTTGTTAAGTCTTCAAGGGTCAAAATGAGTCAGTCGATTATGTGACTTATCAATCTCTAATAAAACCCACTCACAGATTTAATCGCATAGAAATAAATTCTGATTACACTAAATGACCGGTCTTTATTCTACGTGTTTCTCGTTGTAATGAATTATCTCATATGTGTCACAAATTAAGCGCTTGTTTCATCAATTAATATTTGTTCCCCCACGAATGTTTCATAGTAAGCTATAAAATTCATATATGATATTTAAGCCATGAAATGCACAAATAAAACACATTGAAAAGGAAACAATTACGATATCTAATTAAGTCATTTAGACATCAGAAAATTATAGTCCGGATGACGTACCTGCGTCTTCAGTTTTGTATAGATGCTCTCCATCGCTCTAATGTTAAAATCATCTTTAACACTACGTTAAAATCTACCTGGCAGCTGATTTCAAATACTTGCATTATTTCTTTTCTCTGTTCCTAATCATTATGTTAGGTGTATCAGGCGTTCATTTTCTGGAAGACACGACAGGAATATTGTACCAGTACTCTTTCAAGTAATAACTGAAAAGACTTATATTTGATTCTTCCGGATTATACATCTTACAGATTTAATTTTATAATTTTCTAGCTACTACATGATACCACATAGGTACATAATGCGGTGAGGACATTTTTATTGTGAACCGGTTTTCGTACACTTGCTCTATATGCACAGCCGTCTCCCAAGGCAGATACTTGTATCATGTTTTATCGACTGATAGCTGAGGTGTCTCACTAATTGTCCTCGAAGGGCTGTTTGGGATATGATCAACGGTCAGTATTTGTGTGTACGTGTGCATATATATATATATATATATATATATACATATATAACAAAGTGAAATTGTAAGGTACCGCACGAGTGGAAATATATATGAAAGAAGGTTTGAAAATGCAATTTTAAAGATGTTTATTCATTTGACCGGTTTCACTTATTTAGGAAAAGATTGTCAAAAGTAAAATGTAAAGCTTTTTAAAAGCTTTGTTGTGTTAAGTACTGGTTGTCACAAAATATCAGAATACACATATACATTCTTTGATAATAATAGGAAAATGTTAAAAACAGTTTACAAGGAAATATCTTGAGAAAATATTTTTAAAAAATTTCAATAAAAATATTAGGGTTTCATTAAAAATCATGTTAGTTTAGAAGTATCTATATATATATACACTGGAAAGTATTAGCTCCAAAAAAGTCATGTTTGGTAGTATATATATATACACAGATGGAGATATATTTAGGAGTTTACAAAAAATTTGAGATGAACTGACCTGTTTTCATATATATATATATATATATATATATATATATATAGAATTGCTGAAGGTGAGTCAATGAGCAAAAATAGCCTACGTTTATGGGAGTAAACATATGATACTATATGCTTTCAACAGTCATATGTGTGTCACAGGTGATTTAGAGTCCTTTTTATTTCTATTTCTGGCACCCTTCATTATATCTCTCTATATATAAACGGCAGTTTGTCTGTGTGTGTTTCTGTGTGTCTGTTAGGTTGTACCCTCACCCTGACCACGGCTTTCAACCGATTCTGATGAAACTTGACACACACATAGCCCAATGACATAATTCAAAACTAACGCAGCGAAAATTTTGAAAAGTTCCCCCAGTTCTGAAAATAATCGATAAATTCAACATGGGGTCGAGAATCAGAAACACAAACCACAGACTGTCTAGGGACGCAACTCGACCTTTTTAACTAAAAAAAATTTACCATAATTTTTTTCCATTTTTGGCTATAACTCTCTAAAAATGCTTTATAGTTATTTCCCTTACAACCCGAGCAACGCCGGGCGATACTGCTAGTTTGTATATATTTACATATCATTATAGACTTATATTAATTTTCACCTCTACGATTTTAACGCATGCTAGCCACTGATATTATTATTATTATTATTATTATTATTATTATTATTATTATTATTATTATTATTATTTATTAATTGTATCATTTATATATACACACACATATATATCTACGCATATATATATACTTATATATATAAATATATGCCTATGTGTGTATGTGCTCCAGTTAAAGGCGGTGCTCCAGCATGGCCGCAGTCAAATGACTGAAACAACTAAAAGAGTAAAAGAGTATACATATATATATATGCCTATGTGTGTATGTATGTATATATATATATATATATATATATATATATATATATATATATATAGGTACATATATATATATATATATATATGTGTGTGTGTGTTTGTGTGGGTGGTGTGTGTATATATACAAATATCTGTTCAGATTGCTAACGGGAAACGTTACTGTATATCCATATAAAATCTATTTTATTATGCCGTCTACAGCTTAATGATAGCAAGTGAAAACAGTAGTTTTTCATGATTACATGAGCTCTGTTGATATAATGAAAGATAAATGTAGTAATAGTAGTAGTTGTAGTAGTAGTAGTAGTAGTAGTAGTAGTAGTAGTAGTAGTAGATGTGGTTTTGGTGGTGGTGGTGGTAGTTGTAGTAGTAGTAGGAGGAGGAGGCAGAAGAAGAAGAGGAAGAAGAAGAAGAAGAAGAAGAAGAAGAAGAAGAAGAATATTATTAAAAGCGGCTACAGTCACAGCAAGACATAGGGAGGTCAAGAACCGAAACGAAGATAAGAACCCGAAAAAAGAACAGAAGTTACCTAACTGGCAGGAGAAGGCCTTGCTGGGTGTTCACAAAGATAGTTGCAGTAAATAGTAGTAGTGAGACATGGTTATGTTTGTAGAAAGGAAGGGTAAAAAGGAAGACAAAAGTGTGTTAGTAGCAGCACAAAATCATGCATTAAGGACTAATTGGATAAACGCCAGGGTCGACAAATTCCAAATAGATTCCTAATGTAGGCTATTCAAATCAAAAGAGGAAATCCCTACTGATATAGTAAGTGAATGTATCATGCTTGCACAGAAATACAAGAGAAGACATGACAACCTAGGGACAGTAATCCACTGGGAGTTATGTAGAAAGCTAGGATTCGAACATACTGATAAATGGTATGAACATGAGCCTCGCCAAGTACTAGAAAGCAAGAAATACAAGATATTGTGGGACTTTAACATTCTGACCGACAGAGTAATAGATGCTAGAAAGCCTGATGTAGATGCAGTAGATAAAGACAATAGAAAGTGCCACATAATTAACTTTACAGTCCCAAATGATGAAAAAAATTAATATGGGAGGTATAGAAAAAATAGCAAAAATACCAGGACGTAACACTTAAATTACAAAGACTAAGGAAAGTGCGAGTGAAATGTATCCCAGTAATTATAAGCTGCATTAGAAACTTGCTCGAAACATTTCAACATATGCATAGAGGAAATAGCTATAACACGTAGTTTAATACAGCTCCAGTGTTATTAGGGACAGCTAGAACACTTGGTGGGGTTTTAGGCATCTCAGGATACTCGTTGTATCCCGATGCTAGGAATATTTCTTTTCCAATAGTTTAATTTATTGCATGTATATCATCATCATCATCATTATTATTATTATTATTATTATTATTATTATTATTATTATTATTATTATTATTATTATTATTATTATTATTATTATTATTATTACTGTGGATTGAATTTATAAATATTTTAATGTACCGCAATTATTCCTCGAATACAGACTATCATCAGAAATAACGTGATTTCTGGAAACGCATATACTGATACATTAAATTATTTATGAATTCCATCCATTGATTATCATCATTATTATTACTACATGTTCGTAGGGGGGATTATGTACGAGTGTGTGTGTGTGTGTGTGTGTGTGTGTGTGTGTAAGCATGCGTGTATGTATATACTTATACAAGTGCATTCCTGATGTTTTGGGTCGTTTTCAGTAGATGCTGTAATGTCAAGTACCAAATTCTTTTCTATTCCTAGGTAGGGTTATTTGACTTCAAGGAAGTTTGTTGTAGCGCAACACTCATTTCGGGTAAGTCCTATGGATGCTCTCCACTGTGAAGGTATCCATGACCCTTATTATAGCCTTCTTATAGCGTTTTAGCCGTGTTTAGCACAGAACTTTATTGCATAGCTAGATTTCAAAGTGCCTTCACATCCCGACTGCACTCTGCAACCTCGTCAGCTGTGACAAGCTATGTTAGTAAGGTGTGTTCAAAGTGTTGTTACAGTGGTCCCCTTATGTCTGAATTTTAAAAAGAAAAACAGCAGTGTGCAGGTCAGCTTATTAGATATATATATGGATATAGTAGAATTACAATGATCTAGCACAGTTGTAACTGTCTCTCCTAAATAAAATCTCAAAACCTCTGGAGTGCTCCTTGTATATACATAGATAAATAGATAGATAGATAGATAGAGAGAGAGAGAGAGAGAGAGAGAGAGAAAGGGAGAAGCGTATACTTGTGTTTGCTTTCGTACTTGCGCACTTACATATCTTCTACTGTATTCGTATAATTAAAGGTGAATGCCTTGCAGACATACACTACAAATGTTTCGAATCTCTTCAACTGCCGTAACTTCTATAACGAATTTGAATTAAAAAAAAAAAACTTCACGTACTAATTTCAGTAGATCTCATAACAAAACTGCTTTCTAAATCAAATTTAATCCAAGGAAAATGTACGATCCTATATGAATTGCGTGTTCAGTCGCACCTTTACATCTCTACAAAAATAATTAATCTTTCAGAATAATCAGTTTAAGCCAATAATGAGAAATGATATGAAAGGAAAAGAAAGAGGCGAAAATTAAATACGGGCAAAAAGTTTAAAAGAAATGTTAAAGATGCAATTATTGTAAAGATAAAGGAAAAGCAACTCTATTTTCTAATATTAATCCCGCTTTTTTATTGGATCTTATTAATTAAACATTCTTGTATTTGTTTGCA
>NC_042998.1:130610376-130627876 GCF_006345805.1 Octopus sinensis | reverse complement strand
ATTTGCATTTTTCATTACATACACGGCAAAGATCGGCCTTTATCTGTTTTATTTAAGATTTATTTTCTAATTAGCTTTTACATATGGCTAACAACTAAGAGCTTCTAAACCTATATCCAACGTTTCTAGGATTACATAGTCAAATTTTCGAAGATTAGACTAAACAAGGAAACATTCTTCATTGAAAAATACAAGCCCAAACTTAACCATTCCAACATAATTATACAGAGAAATTCACTCCAAAAGAAAGGCAAGAAATTTTAAGCGATTATCTCCCTTACACCGGAAGAAATCACTTATTACCTCCCGTTATCTGGAACTCTTCTCAACGTAAACATAACGATGTAAGAAATTTGAAAAGCTGAACGCGAAACCGGTCATTTCTTCAAAAACTATGTCATTGTATGAAAAAAATTTATAACATTCTTCAGACATATTGACTCAAATATATATTTTTTAACCTTTTAAAACAAGCCTTCTGTAGTCTTTTCACTTTTTACTATTGTCTCTCTCTCTCTCTCTCTCTCTCTCTCTCTCTATATATATATATATATATATATAATATATATATATATATATATATATACGTATGTATGTATTGTTTGCCGCACACCGATTAAATTTCTGTAGACGTCCCCGCCAAAAGTGTTTAGATTGTTAGCACCATCTATCAGCATGTTTTGAATTGATTGCAAGAGTAAAAGTTTGACCGTTAGGTTTTCTTTCTTATATATCTTATTTGACTGCAGCAAGGAAATCAACGCGCGATTGTTGATGCATAATACTAACGGTTAAAAATCTTTTGGTGATTACGGCTAAAAAATAAGAGAAACATGACAAACGCCAAATTATTCATTTCAGTTCTTTAAAATGAAGTATGAAGAACTAGAATTTGTGGATTGAAGATTTCTAGTGATCCATTACGACTGAAAAAAGTAAGTAAATATATAAATAAATATAAAAATCTCTATTAAAAAAAGTTCAAACTTTAAATATAATTCATGTTTTTAAAGAAATATGCATAAAAATATGAGATTCCCTATATATACATTATATATGTGTTTGTGTGTAATGTGTGTGGTTGTGCTTGTGTACGCATGCGCGTTTGTGTCTTTGTGCGTCTTTATGTGTGTATGTGTGCGTGTGTTTTCAGCTCTTTATGGGAGTAAATCGAGACTTCTTACAAAAGTGATATTCAAAGTATTATATAATAAGGTTGTTTTGTTGTTACAGTCATTGGTAGATATACATTATTACAACTGTCTCGTTCACGTTTCACAAGCTGTTTACCTCTAAATACTGTCTATATTTGTCCGTGTATGCATTTCTTGCATTTCTCCCTCTCTCTCTCCCTTTCTTTCTTTCTTTCTATGCGTGTCTGTGCGCGCGTGTGTGTGTGTGTGTGTGTGTGTGTGTGAGTGTGTGTGTGTTTCGTTGTCGCTATCGGTCGTAGGTCGTCATTGTCTGTTCTATTCAAAGATTAACCCCAACTGCCTCACTTAACCTGCTGTCCGAAAAAAGGTATTTGGACGTTAGTAAGGTCGTTGGTGTCATCCTCCACCCACCGCAGACTGCTTCTCTGTGGCTCCACACCAAGTACCATCTGGTGTACGAGAGTGGAACTATCATGGTCGAATATGAATAAAACTTCTGATTCTGCTAAAAATCATTTAGTTATACTCCTTCCAATGTGTCAAATGTGCTAGAAACATACATTCCAAATGACATTGTCCGTCATAATGAATGACACCCTGCGCTTACTGATCAATGTCCGGCTTTACTAAAGATATATCCACTTCATACATACTTTCTTTTTTACGCAGAAGTGGACGCACACCTTTCAGGAATTTAAAATTAAACAGAATGTTACACTCCACATTACTTTCTACCTTGTCCTGCAGACAAGTAAAGACTAAAACAACAAATGTAATATTTTATGACTTCCTTTCTCATCCTACATGAAATAGTAGCCAAATCCCCCTCAAACTGGGTATTACCATCTTCAAAAAGAAGAACTGGGAAAATTTGTAATCCAGGTTACAAAGGCATTCAGTTTGTTCATGTGTCTGATCATAAACTTGGTTTATTTAGGGCTCTCCTGACTTTGTATTCCCATACAATTTTATATTTCATCGGTTGTTCATATAAGCTTTTGAAGAAAAATATTCCAAAATATAAACATAGGTAAATTATATATTAGATAAAGAAATATATTACGTAAACAATTATATAAACAGCACAAATAAACACAGAACCCATCCATATCAGCAATAACATAAGTCTAAAAAAATAATAAAAATATGCGAAAAATACTTATTCAGGAAATGTATGATAAAAAGTGTATGTGGTTATTTTCAAATTTACAATTCCCATTACTCTAAATTGCATTATGACATCTGCTCCCGCTCATATTTCAAACGTAATTCCTATACGAAGGAAAACATAGATAAACAAAAAAAAAACAGCATATTTGCAATTACTTCAATAAAGATCATTCATATCTTTCATATGGAACTTTTTTTGTTCTGAAATATGTTACAACATTCTTGTTATTTTACGTAAACAAATGTTAGTTAAGGACATTTCATGACACTATTGATCAAATTATTAGTGTATTTAGAAGTTAAACGAAAACTTATTACGCATCTTAAATATAACATAAGTAAATCCGAAGAGAAACACATCTAAGAAACCGATTTCCGATAATAAAAACAGAGAAAAAATTTCTTCATTCGCACATGAGAATTTAGTGGGAAAGTAGCAGTCGGTTAAATTGAACCTAGTACCAGTTGCTGTATTTCCTCGACAACGAAAGTTTGCAATATAAAGTTCATGCAATATAATGAACGGGCTAGTGATAGAATCGAAGTACAACGAACCTCAAAACTGATGGTGTATCAGTATTTTTCCTCGAAAAGTTTAAAGGGATTTACATCATTACTTAGAGCTAAAAAGTCTATCTGTGACGGCTGTACAGGTCACAAATTAACGGTCTGTGCAGCCGAGCATTTTGAACTATTGACATCTTCTGCTCTGCCATAACTGCGAGGGTGTGCTGAAAAGTTACTGACTTTGAATGAAAGAAAAAACAGGAGAATCAGTAAATTATGATTTTATTCAACATATTTCCCTCTCTGATTCATACATGTATTGCAGCTGTCCTTCAGTTTTTCTTAGCCTTGTTAAAGAACTCGGAAGGCTGGGCCTCAGTTAGGTCATTCGCAATATTCTTAAAATCAGGAAATTTTCTGAACCCTCCCGTACTGGCCAACAAAATACTCTAACAAAAATCGAGCTGTATTAAAAAAATGTCATTTGCCTGTTTACAAACAGAGATACCACGTTGGTAGAAAGGAAGTAGAAGAAACAGAAACTGGTTGCTTATTCAGTTTGTAGTTCTATGGACATCAGTTTTTTAAAAACGTTTTCTGCATCTTATCCGCAAAATCTTTAGAGTGAGAATGCTTTGTTAACGTTGTGTTTGTTTGTGTCTACTGATGCTGCTTCGGTGTATGTTTCCTTTATATTGAGATGGTATTGTGTTAGGGTTGAGGTTGGTGTGGAGATTTCCATACTGTTGTTGCGATTATGTGTTCCCTAGTGATGTTGGGACTGTTATATCGACATTCGTAGGGGCGTCTTCCCCATCCCACACTTTTTTTGAGGACAGAAAGTGCTTCAGTGACACACCACACCGCACAAGTGACATCTTAGCATATTGTCCACGACCGTAGTTCCATTCAATTGGGAACATTTCCACCACCAAAAATTTCGTCTCGACGAGGTTTTTCACAGAGGCCTCAAACCAAAGTCCATCTCCAGTCCATGTCTAGAAGTTTCACAGCACTCCACTAAAACACAAACCAACAGCCATCAAATGTCCGAACCAGGTGGAACACTTTCTATCTCAGAGCAAATGGTACTTCCCGCTATATATGCTGCGTAAAAGATGAGTTACTTGTCAAATATGGGAGAAATGGAATGCATTAGTACGAGGACTTCACTCTTAAGGTAGATTTCAACGCTCCCACATTGCCTCACCCAGGTTACACGATCTATAACCACCCATATTTCTTTAAGGGACGTTTCCATCTTGTCGTGTGCTGTTGTTCCTAGCCTACGTGGTTTAGCCGGCATACAGTGACACTCTGTAGATGCTACTTAACGTCGTCTGAGATAACGTGTTCCCTTTTTATTCCACTTGATTAGCGGCTCCGCCTGAGTCAAGCGTCTCAACTTGTCGCTTAAGGAGAGAGAGAGAGAGAGAGAGAGAGAGAGAGAGAGAGAGAGAGAGAGAGAGAGAGAGAGAGGTAGCGCGTTGATATCACTGCCAATAACAGTAAAAGACTGCTGCCAGCTTGCGGTACTGTTCATACCACTTACTTTGTCATTTTCGTATTTGTAGTTGTTGCTATTGCCGCTGTAGTTGATGCGTATCGTTTTCTCTTGTATTGCTAAAATCATTTCTACTATCGTTGCTGTTACAATTGCTATTATTGTACTTGTTTTTCTTGTATTCCTTGGTATTGTTATTCGCGTGCAACAGTTCCCTTATGGAACTGAGAGTGGTATGATAATATTTCCGTGATACCTTACCAATGAGTTTGATAGTGGGCGGTAACACAACTGCTATTCTAAACGAGGGATGCGAAAACCGACGAAATCAAATATGTGTTGTTTCAGGCAAAATGATGCAGTCCCCATCTTCATTCAATGATATCGAAGTACTTAGGTAAAGTGTCCCTACTTATTTTCACAAAGACTTACAAGAAATTTTTTCAACGAAATTAAACAAATTTCATGAGTGTATGATGATGATGATAATTAAGAAGGAAAATTCAGAGCTCCGAAACCTATCCACAAACATCGAAAACAAGGACATCCTATGGAGCCAAAGTTTTACTAACAAAGAATTGGACTGTATCCGAGTAAGTAATACAAATTGAAATTTATTACTATTTTCGAAACGAAATGATGTATTTTGACTCGATATCATCTCCACCATGTAAACATGCGTGAAACATCACGATCATCTCCGACCCCAAACACCATGTACAAAGGAACTACGAAGAAATTAAATGCCACCGATACTATTCAACCCAAGAATAACAATCGAGCGGTACGTACATTAAACCTACAACAAAAAATGTACGAAAAAACTACACGTGCGAAATAATGTGACAACAGAAATAAACGGACCGGTACCCTACGAAAATGACGACCGTCAAAATAATGGGCCGGACGTTGTACCTCATGTCCCGCAAATAAAACCCAAAAGACGTAAATGGACACGTGAGGATACATTTCTATCTTACACGCATACTTCACAGCAGTACTCTACCCAAAAAATGAAAATACAACAACCACATACATATAAAATATGGAAGGAAAATAATAGAGATTTAGACTTGGATATACAGCAATGAACCCTAATAAATTAGCTAACGTACGAAGATACATTCTCAACACAAAAAAAATATCAGAAATAGAAATAGAACACCTAAAAGAAAACATACACCAGGAAAATGTAGATAGAAGCCACACAACAATGCCCAATAATATAAACACTGAAACTGTAAAACACGAAGACAAACGCAACATTCCCAACAAACACGATGTAAACAACGAAGGGGAGCCTAATGATTATGATAATATAAAAAATAAAATAATCAAAGAACTAAAAACCACAGAGCTCAAATGGACCACCGACCATACCTCCCAAGAATAAAAATAACGCACGCAATAACGACACCAATTATAAACAACCATAACCTAGCCGTCACTGAACTAGCCACTGAAACAAAAAAAAGTGATATCACTGAACTAAATGACTTGATATACGCAGCAGCCACTGCAGCCACAAAAGAAGCTGGATACTCACCCAAACCGCCCAAACAGGAGTACCACCACCCACCAAACAAACCCTGTGGGATAAAAACATCCAAAACAAAATAAAAAAAAATAGAAAAGACCTGTCGATTCTTAATGAAATCAGCAAACAAGCAACGCTACTGAGCAACAAAAAGAGAACAAAAATGCTCCGCAAATATAACACCACAGAAAAAGATTTGCCGGAGATAAAAGAAAAGCTGAAGTAAGATATCCTTGCCAAAGCTCAAAGGATCCGCCGGTACGAGAAACGCCAACGCTTCTTTGAACAGAACAAAAAGTTCAACTCCGACCCCAAAAAGTTCTACCAAGAACTGGGCAAAAATAAAATAGAAGTCACTGCAGCACCAACGGCAGAAGAATTGGAAGAATTCTGGGGAGAAATATGGTCGGCGAACGAACCACCAAAAAAAAGGAGTATCAAAATAACAAACTCGGCATCTGAACAAACTTGGACCCCCATAACAACTGAAGAGGTCACCCAGGCACTGCAAAGACTAAGCAACTGGAAGGCACCTGGGCATGACAAGATCCCCAACTTCTGGTTGAAATATCTAACAGGAATGCACAAAAAGCTGGCTGAAAACATTAACAACGTACTAGCAGAGCCATAGACAATGCCTGAATGGCTCACGAAGGGGAAAACCATCTTAATTCCCAAATCAAATGAAACAGAAAAACCAGAAAACTACAGACCAATAACCTGCCTCCCTACTATGTTCAAGGCATTTACTGCAGTGATATCACAAAGGCTGAACAAGCACCTGGACGAATACAAACTGTTCCCAGAAGAGCAGAAAGGATGCCGCAAAGGCTCATATGGCTGTAAAGATCAACATAATTGATATAAAGCCATAACTGAAGACAGCCAGAAAGAAGAAGAAAGGCCTCAGTATGGCCTGGAGTGACTACAAAAAGGCGTTGATAGCATCCCCCACACATGGATCCTCGAAACACTAGCCATTAACAAAGTAGTAGCACCAACAATCATAAAATTCATAGAGCACTCTATGAATAAATGGCAAATAGTCCTACACCTCCAAACAAAAGAGGGACTCATGGAAACCAAAGACATCCCCATTAGAAGAGGAATATCCAGGGAGATACGCTCTCTCCACTCCTTTTCTGCTTGGCACTGTCACCTCTATCTGATATGCTAAATAGAACTGGATGCGGATATAAATGTTACGGCAAAACGATCAGCCACATTTTATATATGGATGACCTAAAACTATACGCTGCAAATGACAAACAGCTGGAAACACTATTAAAGACAGTTCATGGATTTACCAAAGAAATAGATATGAAATTTGGATTAGAAAAATGCGCCAAAGTAACCATGAAAAGAGGAAAACTAGTTAAGAGTAACAACATCACACTAGATGAAGCAAATGAAATAAAAGAATTAGACCAAAGCCAAACTTACAAATACTTAGGAATCTATGAACTAGATAAGACACAACACACACAAATGAAAGAGAAAATAAAAAAAGAATATTATAGACGAGTTAGATCAATACTAAACACAGAGCTCAATGCTAAAAACAAGATAATAGGTATCAACACTTTAGCTGTCCCAGTTATAAGTTACAGCTACAATATCCTTAACTGGACACGAAATGAACTGTCCAAAATAGACAGGAAAACATGAAAAATACTGACAGGATCTAGGATGCATCACCCAAAATCTGACATAGAAAGACTATATATACAACGTATAGAAGGTGGTAGAGGCCTTATACAGCTGGAAAACCACTATAAAATAACCACCATAGGACTGCAAAAATATCTACTTCAGAAGGAAGGAAAACTGATCCAGATAGCGGCAAAACACGAGCAAAACAAAAAACTGTTCTCAGTATTTAAGGAAGCTGACAAATACAAACAAGAAATCATACCACCTAATAAACATGAAGAAGAAGAAGAAGAAGAAGAAGAAGATGAAGAAACAACAAAAGCTATAAAAAAAATGAAATCCAAACTAAAAATAGAACAGCAACGAACCATGATAAAACGATGGCAAGAAAAGCCCCTTCATGGTAAATACTGGACTAAACTAAACGCAAAAGAAATAGACAAAGAAAAATCCCAGCAATGGTTGAGAAGCTCAGGACTCAAAGCAGAAACAGAGAGATTTTTAATTGCAGCACAAGACCAAAGCCTCCCCACCAGAAATTACCAAAAACATGTAATGAAAAGAAATATTACAAGTAACTGCAGAATATGTGGAGATGGACAAGAAACAATAAATCATATTATCTCTAGCTGCCCAGTCCTGGCTAAGAAGGAATATATTCACAGACATGACAGAGTTGGAACTTACATACATTGGAAGCTATGCCAACATTATGGAATAACAACAGAAAAAAGATGGTATAGGCACACACCAGAAAAGGTCACAGAAAACGAGAAAGCAACCATACTCTGGGATATGCCGATACACACAGATAGAGAACTTAAGGCCAACAGACCAGATATAGTTGTCAGAGACCATGAAGAAAACAAATGCTTTCTAATTGATGTATCAGTACCGGCAGATGACAACGTGTCTCTAAAAGAAATGGAGAAACTCTCAAAATACAAAGACCTGGAAATAGAGGTAACTAGAATGTGGAACCTGAAAACAGAAACAATTCCTATCATAGTAGGTGCATTAGGCATGATAAAAAAATATTCAGACAAATACATAACAAAAACACCAGGACTTACAAACACATATAACATACAGAAAATTGCACTACTGGGCACTGCACACATCCTACGCAGAACACTTTCCATAAAATAACCATCAGAGCATCACAACAAATCACAGCACATACCCAAGGCACACAGAGCTGCGCTCGGTAGTGAAGTGAAAGCACGCTATAAAAATAAAACTACTGAATAATAATAATAATAATAATAATAATAATAATGTACGCTTTCCTTGAACAAAACTCTATCCTTCCACAAGCTCAAAAGGGTTGTAAAAGAAACTCTTATGGGTGCAAAGATCAATTGCTCATAAACAGAATTGCCGGAGCAAAAACAAAAACCTGAGTATGGCATGGATAGACTACAGGAAAGCGTATGACAGTGTCCCACATAAATGGCTACTCAAGGCCCTTGAGATATACAAGATCTCTCCTGTCGTCTCAATATTCTTAGAGAATAGCATGACCGTGTGGAACACACGTCCCTTTCTAAGCCATAGTAATGGGATGAGCCAGTCCAACAGCATCAACATCAAACGAGGCATCTTTCAAGGTGACTCCCTCTCTCCATTACTTTTTTGCATGGCATTGATCCCACTCTCAAACGAATTGGATAGTACCAGATATGGGTACAAAGTTTTTAGTAAGTTAATAAACCACCTTTTCTATATGGACAACCTAAAGCTGTTTGCCAGGAATGACCAAGAACTAGAAGGGCTGCTAACAATTGTTAAAGAGTTTAGCAATGATATCGGAATGGATTTTGGCCTTGATAAGTGTGCTAAAGCAACTTTTGTAAGAGGCAAGCTCAGGCAAACAGCTTCTGTTAAATTAGATATTGACACTACCATGAAGGAACTTGACCCACCTAGGAATCAGCGAAGATGGAATATATCATGCTACTATGAAAGAAAAAATAAGAAAGGAATATTATAGGAGAATAAGGCTTGTACTGAAGACTGAACTCAACTCCAAAAATTGCATTGAGGCGATTAACACCCTGGCGCTTCCAGTAGTCCAGTACAGTTTTAACATCATTAACTGGAACCTTACGGAACTCCAACGCTTGGACAGGAAGACAAGAAAATTACTGACATCCAAGAGCATGCACCACCCTAAGGCAGATGTAGACCGCCTGTACCTACCTAGAAGCAGCGGGGGGAGAGGAATGATGCAATTAGAGCTGTGCTATAAGACCTCTACTGTAGGAATGAACAGGTACCTATCTAGTACAAAGGACTGGATGCTGCGACTTGTGTGCGAACACGAAAGCAGCAAAAAGCTGCATTCTATTGTCAAGGAAGCCTATAAGTTCGAAAGAGAACTAGACATTAACCTTGAATCAGATGAAGAGCCGGAAACAACTGCTACCAAGCAAGCAAAGCGAATCAAGCAGACTGCAAAAAAGAACGGGCAGAATCAAATTGAGAGGCGGTGGAGCCAGAAGCCCCTGCATGGACAATATATTCTCCGAAGCCAAAATGCTGATGTAGACCAAGCAACAACCCATCAGTGGCTGAAGAACTCTGGATTGAAAGCAGAGACTGAAGGCTTCATAATGGCAGCACAAGACCAAAGCTTGTTTACCAGAAATTACCAGGCTAATGTTCTCCGAAACGGTACTGACCCTAAATGCAGATTCTGCGACACATTTGACGAAACGATAGACCATCTCGTTTCGGGATGTCCTGTGCTGACACCAAACGAATACAAAAATCGCCACGATAGGGTAGGACAGTATATACATTGGAAGATATGTAAATACTACAAATTCGACACTCCTGCTAACTGGTATGAACACCATCCTCAGCCAGTTGTTGAAGGTAAAGATGTCACCATCCTCTGGGATTTTCCAGTCAACACTGACAGAACGATCAAGGCTAATCGACCAGACATAATTGTTAAAGACAGGGAAGAAAATACCTGCAGACTAATAGAGGTAAGCGTCCCCACTGATAAAAATGTATCTGTAAAGGAATTTGACAAACTTAGTAAATATAAGGACCTGGAAATCGAAATACAAAATATGTGGAATCTTAAAACAAAAACTGTTCCTGTTATTGTAGGTGGCCTAGGTATGATAAAAAAGGGATGTCAGAAACACCTAGACAATATCCCTGGAGAACTATGTCTCAAGGAAATCCAAAAGATTGTGCTAACAAGTACTGCCCACATCCTTAGAAAAACCCTATCAATGTAAATGTTTGTGTTTGTATTACATGGAGATATTTCTCTACTTCCCCTCCCCAAACTTTCAGCTATATTTCAACAACTCTTAACCTTCACTTGCCCTAGGGCGCTGGGTGTGCCCCGGCAAGTGATTGCATCAAACATGCAGATTAAAAGTAAATGACAATAATAATTATAATAATAATAATAATAATAATAATAATAATAATAATAATAATAATAATAATAATAATAATAACAATGATAATAATAATAATAATAACTGATTGCAAGTGTTATCATGTACATTGTTTTGTCTTGGTATCTATGGCAATTCCTCAAGGTCGAGGATGATGGTCTTCGCGCAAATTGATTGGTGAGTCCGCAGGTGACTGATAAGACCAATTCTTGCTCGAAAAGATCGGTCACAGTGCGGACATCTAGTGCCGGAAGGGAGAGTCGCACGTGGTTATTGTTGGCGCTCCTTCCGTCGTCGTCTTTTCTCCTCCAGCTCTGCAGACCTTTTCGACTCGAAATTCGCCGTTCCCTCATGGATGGTTGTTATCCAGAGTGGTCTGTTTTTTGCCGTTTCCTCTCAGTTGGTGAAGTCAATGTCACACTTTTTGAGGTTCGATTTCAGGGAGTCCTTGTAGCGTTTCTTCTGTCCTCCTTTTGTACGCTTGCCGTCTTTGAGTTGGGAGTAGAAGATCTGTTTGGGAAGTCGTTCGTCAATCATTCTTGGTATAAAAGATGGGCTACAGCAAATATTCTGCTCAATACCACAGATTTGCTTGTCAGATGTTTGACCTTAACCAGTTGAGCATGTCCCTTAGTGGCTGACGATATGTGCACCTCTGATCACGAACAGAAGTAGTGGGGGAGAATCATAGCCATGTGTTAAGAGGGATTCACCTCTGGAAACATGGATTTTTCTTTCAACATTCTTAAACAGCCCTTATTCAGAGACCTTTTGAGCGGGATGGGTTACACGACAAGAAGAAAATTCTAAATGGGCCTCACTTGCAAGGTCATGTGCTGTTTATCTTGATATGAGATCATCATGTCGCGCACATATTGTTGTGATGCATGTACCTAGTGTACCCTCATCACATGGATAGTCATGATAGTTATACTGGGCTTCGTATATTTTACCCCAGTGTTACTTTGATGGCATTCACTGCTCGCTCACTCAATAATAATAATAATAATAATAATAATAATAATAATAATAATAATCTTGAAAAGTACGTGGAACAAATAGGTGCTGCAATCTCGAGAAATACATGGAACAAATAGTGGCTGCAAGTTCGAGAAGCATGTGTAAGAAATAGGGGCTGCAATAAGGGTGGATCATTTGCAGAAAACAGCCCTGCTTGGAACCGCTCAAATACTCGGGAAGGTGCTCGAAAAATAAGTGGTGTTACCTTAGTTCACTGGTAGTGAACAGCTGACACTCTAGTACATCTCTAGCGTTAGAAGCTGTGGAAAGGCAATTATAATAATAACGATAATAACGATGATGATAATGATGATGATGATGATCATGATCATGAGCATGATCATGATAATGACGTTGATGATGATGATGACGACGACGATGACGATGATGATGATAATAATGATAACGATTGCTTCTATATTTTCAAATGGATAGCAGTTTCCAAGTGAGATAAATCTAATACAGGGTCCCTGAACCTTGACTGATACTTTATCCTAACGACTTAGATTTTTTTTGACGCATAAATGTTTCTGCAATCCCACTGCCTTAACAACAAGAAGCAAGATGGAGAACAAAGATTGACAACAGAAAAGTGAACGCCAACAATTGGCAATGCCTCAGAGGAATGAAGAGAAAGACAAGATAAAACTTGGAGGTGGCGGAAGGAATGTGGTCTGAATGGATGCACCGAGGCTTTGAAATGCAGTGCTCAAGAACAAGCTAAGATAAATAGAGTATTGAATTGCCTCTTTGTAAGACTTGTAGCATGGAAAATGAATCAGTCCCACATACCATGAGTGAGTTGAGCAAATTAGCGCAAAAGGGTTACAAAAGGAAGCATGATAACATAGTTATGTATGTTCATTGGAGATTAAATGTATAACACGGTCTTGCAAGGACATGTAAATGGCACGAGTATACACTAGAAGGTATCATCGAGATTATGACATCTTATGGAAGTTTACAATCCAGTGTGATTCAGTGATTTTTGCTTGTACACAGGCATTGCTGTTGTTGTTGTTAAATCATGGAGGAAGCCAAAAGCATAGATATTGCCATACCTGAGAATGTACGAGTGGATGATAATGAATTGGAAAAGATTCAGGGCAACGAAGAAAGTAGCTGTCATGCAAGTAGTTTCTATGGAAATCAGGAACAGTAAGAATCAGGTTCGAGAAGTTTGTTGGAGAAATCGGGGAGGACATAAAGATAACATGATAAAAAATCAGCTTTATTGGGGATAGCGAGGATTTTAAGACTGGCACTTGGATGTCATGTGTAGTGCAAGAAGACTGTGTCAGACACGTTGTTGTCCTCTCTCACAGAAATAGCAAGAGAAAATGAGATCTCTTTGAAGTGAAATGTATAATGAATATACTAAAAGGAATCAAAAATATATTTCGAAGATACGTTTACAATATGCAACCTTATTCGAAGTGGTGGGTTCACAAATGTTAACTCAGAGGAAGATTGCACAAGCATCGGTAGCATGTATTAAAAATTCTATAGAAGCTCAATCGTATGATGGGATAAGTAGAAGTATATTAAATAAACTAACAATTTGAAGCTTATTACTTCATTTTTGCATGATAATAAATTTCCACCTCTCTGAAAACAGATATGGTAAAATCGCGGTGTTATTTCTACATCAAGACTATTATATCAATTTTGCATGTCTCGAAGATTGTTGATGTCTCATCAGTGATCAGTTATTCATAGTTGTCATCAGCGGGTTCAATATATATTTTGGGCTACATATACTGATGAACGTTAGTACAATTTACGACAATGATTTAACAAATACCCCACACAGCAGTAGGGTGAGTAAAGCTGCAAACGCAAAATTTAAAAGTATATATTCTTCAAATAAATACTGAGTACTATATTTCAAGGACGGTCTTTCACTTATGCCTCCATAAAAAAGATTGACTGATGTAGTTTCACTGTTCCCTAAACTACTCATCAGGAAACTGAAATTCTTTTCTTCATGAACCATGTAGTTCGTAATATATTATAAAAATTAAGAACTTACTAAATCGGCCTGCATAGATTTCATAAACGTGCATAGACACATAATATATATTATTTAATAAATACATGCAGTGCATCGCTTTATGATGAGTAGTCATGTGAGGAAAATTTACGCAAATATGCACGTTTATTGCAAACATCGTTGTAAAAAGTAGTCAACGCGATTCAACTATATTATAAATGCTGTCTGTCTGCTTCTCCCTGTCTCTCTCTGTCTCTCTCTCTCTCTCTCGCTAGCTCTCTCCTGCGTGAGGACGTGAATTGCTTCTTATTTTCGTTAACGCTTTACCATGCGTCACTTTGCCATTTCTGCCAGCGGAGAGGATATCAGTTATACCCATTTGTATTATGCAAACCAAGCAAGAACACAATTAGATTGGATTATTTAATTTGCGACTGTAATCAATATAATCGTTTGACCTAGTCAGGTAGACATATTTTTGACAGTGCTAAGAAAACATTGTGGTTTTGTACAAAAACGCGAAAATTCCGTTTATTTAAATCGAAACAAGCACTCGTTATTTTACCGGATATCCCTATTTACAGTACTGCTCTGTAGTGATTTTATTAATCGTTTATACGCAAATTACACAAAACCTTTCGATCTGTATGACATTATGTGAATGCAACTAGAGACTGCTATTCTCTCAATGAAAAGAAATGAGTAACCTATCACTGATGATACGATAATATATTAGGAAAATCTTCAAATAGCTCTATTTCTGAGGTGACAAAAATGGAAGTTAAAAGCCGTGTGATTTAACTGCAGTGGTTCATTTTTATAACTACAGCGCAAATTTGTATCACCGAGAAAAAGTTAAAAGAAAAAAAGTCACTCATAATTTTTACTTACACCCCTGATTTTTCTGCACTTATGTAATATTTAACCATCTATATATCTATTTAACTATTTATTCATTTGTCTATCTCTGTGTGTGTACATGCATGTATGTATGTATGCATGCTTGAAAGCACGTATGAGAATGTTTGTGTGCGTATACATAGATGATAAGACAGTCAGACAGATAAATTTTATATATTAAGTCTACAGTTTGTAAGGCTTAACTTCATTAAATTTATTTTAGATCTTATAATGCATGCTGTTGTTGTATGAAAAAGTACATACAGGGGCATGTGTGTCTAATTGTGTGTGTGAAATATTTTGAATATGTCGCGATGGTTACAGGCTTCAAGATATTCCACTATACGAATATCAATGAAAACCTTCACTTTCATTGTCCTCTTCTTCTTGTAACCAGTAATATTGCTTACTTTTACTATTTACAACACTGTATTTACGATAAATATAAAGTATATATCTCTAATATCTTGGCACAAAAATCCCTAGAATACCTTTCCGCATACAATCACAAATAAAAGAAATGAATTTTAAAATTGTGTCCGTTTCCTTGGTCTTCTTGATCTATCAAGTATTCTGATGCATTTTTAATGTGATGTAACCCCTTTAATATTAACTCTGCTGCCATAATGTTGTTTTCATGTCGAAATAATAAAATGTAACCCTAGCAACTGCATAATTAAGCAATGGTAGTGTTGCAACATATGAATTACAATATTTTAATATCTTTGTGCATATAATGATTACTTGGAACGAAGATTATTTTTCATATTTTCTAAGAAAATAATAATACGTTGCTACTTATTATTAACACCGCTGCAAGTAAAAGGTATATTTAACGATATCTAAGAACTGATAAGAGAAATCAACTCCGATGGGATTTGAACTAAAAAAATAAATTAAGACTAATATTAAAAACAGTTAATAGGTCTGAGCCGTGTCATTAGCGTTACTGTCATCGTAGCAGATGCTATCGGTTCAGATACAACTACACTAAGTTTAGGTCATTATAATTGCTGACGATGAATGCATTACTACCCTGGTAGTTGTATCAATTAGGCTGCAGCCACATGCCAATGTCTAGTTGAGTCAGATTGGATGTTATGTACCACTACTACATCGTACGATTGCTAAAGCTACAGTTGCAAACCGATGTTAATAGTAGTTCCATTGGTCGGCAAAATCTGTGCGCTGCATCAGTTGAATACAGTTATATAAAAACATATGCTTCTACTGCACCTACCTGCTACTGCTGCAGATATTTCAGCTGCTCTAGCTACTGCAGTAGCCATTATATCATAGTATTGCTGATACTGCTCTGTTGCTTACTGAATCAGATTGCTACTTAGATATTATGGTATTCGTGCTAACATTGCTGACTTTAATACAGCGTTCATGACACACGGTGTACCTTGTAACGCTTTTTCTTTCAGTCATATAACTGATTCCGTAGCTAACTTTAACAGACAAATTTCAAGTTTACTGCACCGTATACGATATTACATTAAAAGTGATGATATTGCAAGAATATGTGTTTGTAGCATCAAAAATGTTGCTCGGTTATGGAACAACATTTATTTATTGCTAACAACAGGAAATAAATGCACCAGTTTTATTCAAATTTAGCGTCCATCAAATTATGTGTATTGCAGTAGTCTTAAATTATCATTTTTCTTTTTAACATAAGCCAGTACCACGTTTACAAGCAGGTCAGGGTATAGGTAAATTCATAAAATACGGTTTCTCTGAATGATTTTAAAACAGAATCTAAATACAATTCGTCATATTTTGGGATGGTCATCCTTTTCTCTTGCTATATAAAAACACGGACTATGTATTCTTTCTTCACTTCAGACTTCTTATCTTATATTCTTTGTCTCCGTCCCATGTCTCCTCCTGTTCAGGAGTACAGGAGGAGACACTTGAGATGGAGAGACGTTGAAGTGGTAACATAATGTGACGAAAGATTTCCAGACAACGAACATAAAATTTAGAACAATGATAAATATAAAGTGAAGAACGAATACAGAGTGCATGTAATTATTTGGCATGACAAAAAAAAATGACCGTTCCAGAATAGAACATGAAATGCTGTGGTGAGACGGTTGCACTGTTCCTAGACCTCGAAATGCAGTCGAACTTCCTGGGCGTCGGCGTTGAGTTAGTGTTTCTGGGTTTGATCAGCAGTGTGTCATTTAGGCTAGTCACCGTATATGACATGACTGGGGCAGAGCAGCCAGATAGCTTCAGATGCCTGGAACTTTCCCCAGTAAAGTCTTGCTATTTGATGTATGAGGGCGACGGAAGCGTTATCTTGGATACGGGTGTGTTGTTCTAGCTGACATGAAAGTGGGTTTAAGTGCCTCACAAAACTACTTAGTCACTTCTAACTGACAAACAGAAGCCTTTGAATTGCTGAATGCGTCAGTATGACCGTGGGCAAACATCATCGAGTCAGTTAGATCGTATAAGGTGGATGTATTCTATAGACAAGTAAACAGAGAAATCGCAGGTTATCCACATTTCAACATCATAAGCTACACAGACCACACATTTGTAACGTGTACGATTGACCTAGATAGACTGCACAGTCAGGGTCCTGGCAGCTAAAAACTAAACACACCTTTACAACGAGCCAGG